>NC_084665.1:115812001-116087001 GCF_028389875.1 Rhea pennata
AAGCTGTAAACAAATTCCATAGACTGAAAAATTTGACTTGACACCACCAATATTTCATTTCATCGATTAATACTATGTTCACTAAGGCTTCTAAATAGGATACCGAGCATCACTGAAAGAAGGTTTCAAAGTGTATGCTTCTCACTTTTACTAGATGAGTCAGAGTTCAAGAGCAACTGCATTTTTATATAGTTTTGTTATGCAAAAAAATAAACAGAATTTGTACCTTTGATTAAAGGATTACTAACACCTGTAGTAACACATAGTTGCAGCTGAAACCAACATTTAGTGTTAATAACACTACCATAATAATTTTTATGCATTGAACAATGGTTTTGATGGCCCTTGAACAAATAGAAAGCTAGTTAACATCTACTACTTACTTTACAGATGATAGCTATGCAGCCTAGCTTAAGGAACTATAGTTAAATGCCTGAATTAGAAACTGGCATTAAAAAAAAAAAAAAAAAAAAAAAGTGTATGATTTTGGCAAATTTGAAAATTAATAGGTTAGAGGAATGAAGATTTTGAAATGCCACCTGCCAGTCACTTAGAATTTAATAAGAAAAGCTTTTTTCTCAAACATATCATTAATATAAAGACCAATAGAGAAGATGTAGTACAAATAGAGTATCAAGCATAGTAAAAACATTCACAAAGTGTTTCAGTAAAATTAAATATACACACAATTTTAGAGAGGTATGCACAAAAAAATAGCTAAGAGAATTTGATAAACTGGAGTTTGTTCATATGAGAGTAGAGTTAAGTAACTGTATGCAAGTGAAATCTCAGTAGTAGACCTTGATTCAGAATCAATTAATAAAAAGAAGAGAAACAAATTTTTAGCACCACATGGAATCACTCAGGAGTTTTAAAGGAACTTAATTACGATGAAATATTTTACATTTATACATGTAAAGTACTAATAATGATAAGTAACTATTATTTACTGGTAACTGGATTTGGTAATAGAATAAGAGAATGGCCTTTAAAAAAGGTTTTAGAGATGATACAGGAACATACAGATAAACAAGAACAAAGAGATATATAGACAAACATGTTATTCAGGAAAAGAGTTAACACAACTCTAGCTTCCTTGGAGAGGAAGGGTAGAGCTACCAGATTTCTCTGAAGAAGTGAAATAGTACATGAATATGGGTGATCTAAACCATTGTATACACATAGCTCTTACAAGCTTTTGACGGTATTCCTATCAGAAGGCTCTTAGAAAAAGTTATCATTGGTAAAAAAAATAAGTTTCACTTATGAATTAGCAATGAGTTAAAACAAAAAATGAATTTTTTTTTTAAAAAATCAATTTTCACAAAGGAAGGAGATATTATTGGAATTCCGACATGGGTCTGTTGTATCAACAAAAATAATCTGGAAAAGGCCATGAGAAGTGAGATGGTAAAGCTTGCTGATGATACACAGTTATTTGGGAAAGTCAAAGCTAAAGCTGATTGCAGATTTGCAGAAGTGAACTGGTAATAAAATAAGGTACGAAATTCAGTGTTGACAAATGCAAAGTAATAAGCTGGGAAGACCAACTCTTTATATAAAATGATGGGTTTTAAATGAGGTATTATCACTCCGAGGAGATTTTTGGAGCCATTGTAGGCATTTCTATAGAAATGCCTGCATAATAGAAGTCCATAAGGAAATAGAAAGTTAAGAAGTTATTAGGAAAGAAATTGAGAGCAAAACAGAAAACGTCATATTTCCCATGTGTGCAGCTGCATGTTGAACTCTTTATGAAGTATTGCATAAATAGATCAGAACTGATACAGACAAAACATACAAACAAAAAAAAATAATAGATCTATTTCAGGGTCTATTAAGTACAGTTGTTCAGATTCAGACTCCTGTTCAAGAGGTACCTAAAACACTACTATATTGAGGGAGGGTCAAGCTGCCTTTAGTATTTCTTATATTCTTTAATTATTTTCTGTGGGGCACTAGCAAAAACAGGACACTGAAAGAGAAGAAATGTCTAATCTCATAATGTTACTCATATTCCCCCTCTAGAGTCAAGGGAGAAAAAGTGAGAGGCTGACCGGAGATGCTCCAAAGCACGTAAGACAGGTTTTTACCAGGAGTCATGTTCAAGAACTTCATCTTCCTCCTGTGACTGTGAAGACAGCCTGGGAGGGTTACTGTCCTACCAGAAGCAGCTAACTCATGTTGCCCAAAGATGAGCAAGAACTCCTTTTACCCTTCCTCACAGCCCAGCCGAACTTGTTAACAGGAAGCTTTATCTTTTTAATTAAAAAAGAGGATATTTTTGCTTTCCTAGTTCAAAAATTGGCAAAATATATGCATGTTTTCTGGACTTCCTCATTCAGTGAAGGGACAAACTCCTGAATAAATTCAGAACAGCTTTATACTAGCAATACTAAAACAAGCTCAACAGAGGCATCTTAACAGCAGATGAATTTCTGACAAACATCAGCTAACTATAACCCAGAGCAAAAGGTCACAATGAGAGTATTACTTCAGTTTTCTTATATTTCAATAAATAGCTCTAATAACTCTAATTGGAGTTGGACTGGTCCCAGATTAGGAATATTACTGCAGTGGAGGCAGTTAGTCCAAAGGAGTGACAAAAGTTAAATTTTTGCACCACATACTTGAAGTTGGAGGAAAAAAGATCTTTGAGGCACAGAAATGAAGTAATCCTCAGATTGTGAACATCAGTGTTAATAGTTTGCCTGTGCTCAGCAAAAACAGATAATCTGTGAGTGCAAATCACTAAAAATGCTTTGACATTTTGCATTGTATGCTTAGTTTCATACTAAAACCAAAAAAAATCCAAGTATCTAAAGGTTAGAGAAAATATTCCAGAGGTTAACTGCCAGACTGTTTGAAGATAAGGTACTTTATCACGCATACCGTTGTGGATATAAGTGTTCGAGTAGTTGACACAATACAAAATGATTTCTGACAGTTATGCCTGAAATGAAGGGGGAAAAAAAATGTTACTGTGACATTCACTATAGCATAAGGTCACATTGCATTAATTGTACCACTCCAGCTGACATACTGTATCGTGATGAGCATAGTGTAAAATCAAGGACATCATTGCATCTGATCATACTTAAAAAAAAAAAAAAAAAAAAAAAAAATGATAGTCCAGGGAGATTTTGCAAAGCTGCAGCCAAACAAATATTTTCCTTGAAAATTTGTATTTGGTTTCAATTAAAAGAGGAGTATGAAGCAGCAGCTATGTGAAATTTTGCAGCAAAAGACAAAACCATACAAACCACACAGTGGTGGTGTCTCTAATCATTTGTCCTCTGGAGATGCAAAACTGAATTTCAGAGGCTAAAACTTTCTCTTCTCTAAGGCAACACAATTGTACTGGGAGCTGAGTTGTTCTCAGCAGTAGTAAAATTGGCAATTAAGCAGCTAGTGTCAAAGCAGCCAGCACCCCTGTGCCTTTCCTGGCAACACAAACACAACGTTGACTCCCACGGCTGAGGGTGAAATCAGAAATGTTGGGGTTGCAGGTGATCAATGAGAGTGTTCTCCCCTTCGAGCAACAGTGGTTGCTGAGGCAAAGAGTGCCAGAAGAACCTGAACACCTGAACCTTTAGGGTTTTTCTTCTCTGCAGCTCTCTCCCCACTGCCAGGAGCTTTTATCACTCTTCTGCCATTTCCTTTTAACTGTGGCAGCTTCACCCTTGGAGGTGGCAAAATTCAGTTTTTTCTCACATTGCTTTGAAAGCTTGAGCCTGCTTTTCTGAGTCACTGAAGAACTGGCGCCACTCTCAAGAAATGGAGCACTACTAGCTTAGCCTGTCATGCCATTACCCGACATGCCTTGGTGAGATTTCATTGATTTTCATGATGTGTGGGCTGTGCCACCTGGCAGCAGCTCGGTCAGAGCTCCACCACTTTGCATTTTCTTTGACAGCAGCTGGATAGCCAGTAAGCACTTTTAAAAGTGAGCCTGTATGTGTAAGCTAGCCACTGCGTGCATTGTCCCCAGCTCAGCAGATGTTTATCTGGGTTGATATGAGTGGAAAAAAAAGTGTGATCATGTCCACATCAGGTAGCTTCTGTCATGTAAAGTTAGGCTACAATTTAGGCATTTAATTTTCCAACATAGTGTTGCTGTCATTGACCACCTTGTAAATCCTAGTGTCAAAACACCTGTCTGAGGGTATCTATCAAACCTTTTTTGGCAGTTTATCTCAAACCTTGTGGATTACCAATTTAAGTGACTCCAGGTTTTGCTGGATAATATGTGGACGATGCTATATTTCTACGCAGGATTCCTCTCAGTCAGCAATTCTTTATTAAGCTTCTGGGCAGGAAACCTCTAAGCATTTTCAACATAGTTCAGATCACAGTCGGTCTTGCATTACAAGACATCTGTGATCCAAAAGTCTTAGGAGAGACTCATTTCTTACATCTAAAGAAGACCAAGGATTTTGGAGTTATTTCTTTTTAAATGTAATGCCAGCACCTTAAATTTACTTCAGAAACAGTTCATTAGCCGTTTGGAGAAGAAATGAATAGTATAGTCATCTTCAACACTTATATATGTTAAATTATTCCTCAGACCCAGCTGGCCTCTTCAGGGAAATAAAGTGCTGGAGGAAAAAATATATATATACTAATTTATTTCATCTATTTTACTCGAAATAATCATAATAAATTAATTTGTGCTGATTTGAAAAATCAGCTAAAATAACATCAGTTAAATGATAGCAATTATTTTCAGTTCTGTTTTACATACCACATCACTTTGGCAGACAATCTTGGAAATAAAATGATAAGAACAGCTAAAATATTAACAATATTTATAGGTAGATCTAGCTGGAAAGCAGAAAAATTCCTTCATAAGAAAAAATATAATTGTAAAATGAGCTTTTATTCTGTATATGTTGAATTTTGTTTTCCTAAGAAAACACGTTATAGAAAGAGAGGGACAGATTTTAGAACAGATAGTAGTTAGATCTTTCACAGAGATTATTAGGTACCTTTATGAATCCTTATTTTGTCTAGCTGACAGTACAGCTATATGGTAGAGACATTAGAGCCAATATTGACACCACCATTCTACTCCAATGAAAAAGCAAATCTACAGAGTAACTTTCTGCACCTACAGCTTAATTACTTTGTTGTCTAAGCAAGCTCAAATATCTCAACCCTGTGTTACAGTCTCTAAACTATGGTCAATCTACTCTCAGTCTTGGAACTTAAACCTGGATTTTGAAATTTTAGATGATATTCTTAACCACAAGACACTGGGGTCTTTTTTTGTTTGTTTTGTTTTGTTTTGTTTTGTTTTCCCTAAAGTTAATGCTAGAAATCTTTAGCAGTTTCTAGCAGGGCTTTTTATTAAATGTTATTGAAAAGATAGTAATCGGGAACAGAAAGATAAACAGCATCCTATGTCTTTAGGTCAGATTCACCGTGTTGCTAAGCGCTGAAAGTCTATGGTCAAACTGCTAAAAGGAAGAAATTGGCTCAAAGCCTCAATAGCTTGAAATATTTCTTTTCTCAGTTTGAGGTCTAGAAAGGCTTGCTTCCTAGCTTCCTTCCTTTCTTATGAAAGATGAACCAAAACGTATGAATCTGTAATATGATAGTATAATAAATACAAATATATTGCAGATTGAGGAGCAGACAGTCGATACAGTTGGGGACATAGCTGCTATTCAGGGTGACCTAGAAAGACTGGAGGAATGGGCTGAGGGAACCTCATGAAATTCAACAAGGACAAAGTCGAAGTCCTGTCCCTGGGAAGGAAGAGTTTTTTGCAACAATACATGTTAAATAGTTAGCTATATAAAGTGTCACTTTTACTGACCTGTAAACATCTAATTTGGTTAACTAGAAAGTATATTAAAATCATAGTGTAAAGACAACAAACAATTTTCGTTGCTTAGGAATGCAGTAAGTTAGCTGCTTGCCCAAGTACAACATCCATAACTTCAAAGCTAGGTTGGAAGGGATTCTTTGAGCCAAATTTTCGTGTCTACATAGGACATGGAAATGTACAAGAGAGACATGGAACTATTGGAGAGAGTCCAGTGTAGGGCTACAAAGATAATTAGAGGGCTGGAGCATTTCTGTTATGAGGAAAGGCTGCAAGAGCTGGGCCTGTTTAGCCTGAAGAAGAGAGGACTGAGGGGGGATCTTATCAATGTGTATATGAATATCTTAAGAGAGGGTGTCAAGAGGATGGGATTAGACTCTTTTCAGTGGTGCCCAGTGACAGGACAAGAGGCAATGGGCACAAACTGATACACACAAAGTTCTCGCTGGATATGAGGAAGAAGTTCTTCACTGTGAGAACGACAGAGCGCTGTAACAGGTTGCCCAGAGAGGTTGTGGAATCTCCTTCTCTGGAGTTCTTCAAAACCTGCCTGGATGCGATCTCGGACAATGTGCTCTAGGTGACCCTGCTTGAGAGACGGGTCGAACTGGAAGATCTCCAGAGGTCCCTTCCAACCTCAACCATTCTGTGATTCTGTTTAGTGAAGATCTGAGTAAGCCACACTGGACTACTTTTACAATCAATGGGGGTGGAAAAAAGGTAATTTTAGGTACAATTCTGAATTATCTGAAGTGGATATCTAAACAGGCCAGATGAATTATGTCTTAGAAATTATTATTATTCTCCACTGGCCAGGAAGTAAATTTAAAGTGATTAGTTCAGAGATGGAAGCTTATATACTACACAACAAAACCAGATGTGATGATTCTCAGCTACAGTATCTAACTCATTTCCTCTAGGAAATTATATGAACAAATCTTGACTATAAAAACAAGGTACAGTGCTGAAGATGTGAAAAAGAGATCTCCTCATTCTGAGATCTGAAGAATCCAACCGTACAGTGTACAAATATCTCTTAATCTTCTTATTAGGGTGCGTCAGAATTTACATTTTGTAAAATGATTTAATATTTGATTCTAGAGAGAGAGGGAAAAAAAAGAGAAAAAGAAACCAAAATAAAAAAAATGTGAAAAAAAATATTTTGCCTCTCTTCGTTAAACATATAAGGATTCAGTGGGAATACTAGGAGTCACCTACCCAGAATTGATTGTCAGTCTGTCTAATTCTTTCCTTAAAGTAGATGCCTGGTGGAGTTAGAGTTATAATACAATTAAAATAAAAAGAAGATGATAGGTAGGAAATGCAGTCTTTCAGTTCTACAGTATCTTACTTCTTGTAACACTAGCCAGAAATGAGAAAACTCTAGTTCTGGAATACCCTTAGTCTGAGCAGGTTTAAACTTACCACTTTTACTCTCTAAGAAAATACTTTACTCCTCATGCCCTAGCATTTCTAGGTGATACTTTCCTCTTAAAAATTATTCAGCTGAAATGTTTCAGATCCAAGATTGCAAGATCTATGATCTCCTGAAAGAGACTAGGAATCATAAACCTGATTTCCACCAGGAGAAGGGGTGTATTTATGACAAAATGGGTGTCCTTAGAATTTATTTTATGCATTTTATGCTAGTTTGTTACTGGATTAAGAATAAATAAATAGAAACATTTAGATAGAACAATAACCAAGAAAAATCTAAGTGTTACATCCTCATTATATCCTGCTACAAGACTTTTTTATGTCTTCTCCTTTAGACCTCTTTATAACCAGTGCACTTTGCTGCATAAGCTTCAAGGATATTTCATCTGTGAAAACGCTTACATAATGGCTATTATATGGTTTAGTGTTAAAAGAAATCTCTTAGGTTGCCAAATGATGTGGATTTAAAACCCTTCAGGCCACATGTCTCTTGCTTTTGGGCTAAGAATTCTCTTAAGTAATACGATACCACTCTTTTGCCTCTTGTATCGGATGTTACAGATCAGATTCAAGATCATGACCACAGTCACAGAAGTTTAGACTTTCCTAGACAGCTGTCTTCTTAAACCTGAATTCCCATGGAAGTTAAACTAGAGAAGGGTATCTGCCATTTCCAGAACAGTATTTCTACACATCCGTATCCATAGTTAAGTACCTAGGGAAACTACAGGCACTCTAGGAAAGCTTAGATTATGTATTTATCTAGACAGTGTGGGAAAGGAGGTGGCTACGCTGGATGTAAGCAGGACATGGGTTTAGCATCTCCAGCTTAGGCAGGATTTAAGATAATATGGTTCAATGGTTGAACACTGTGGTACAGTAGTTAAAACACAATTTAGTTTAAAAAAAAAACACTTTGCGTGCTAATCACTTGTTCTGAGTCAAACATTTGGTTTTTTGTTGTTGTCTTTTTTTCCCTCCACTCTTTTATTAACATTTTCCATCTTTGATGTTTGCCAAAGGATAAGGCTGTTTGGAGAAGCTTCAGTAAAGCAATTTGATTGTCTTGGGGGGGAAATAAAAGAGAGAAAATGCAATTTGCCCATTACTGTGGCAACAGAAGAAAATAGCAGTGACCTTTTTTGAACAGCTGTACAGTCAAGAATTATCTAGTTTGAAAGATGCTATTCTGTATAGAATAACTCTCAACAATTACCAGTGAATGACCTTTTCCTCATAGAAACTGTTTTAGGTTTATTTTGTTTTGTTTTTAATAAGGAAAAAGCATTTACAAGTCTCATAGTGAAATGTGCTACTTATTTTTTTTATTAAACTATATAAAGGACTGATCTAAACCACTCTGGAGATGATCAAAGCCATTTTTTACAGAGCTAAACCATCAAGACCTAACTGAGTTCTTACAGGCTCAATATCCTCTCTGCCAGCTTGCTCTAACTAATACATAGACCTGTCACTGAAAGATTTCAGGACAAGGATTCACCTATCCTGGACCAAAGATTGATTATGGTAACTCTAACTATTATGTTACTACTGTTGTTGTTGCTACAAACAGTTGTTATTATTTATGGAGTTTGGTTTCAGTGATCTGTTAACAGAAACATATGCTCTGCCAAGATGCTGGAGTTCACAATATTAAGCTCAAAATTTGCATACAAATATTCATCTCTGCTCCCAGTTTTATACATGTCATGTAACACGTTGAATTAAAATTTTACCAGTTCTCTCCTCTTCATTCCATCCTATTTTTACCATCAGAACTATTAAAAACACCAACCAGATTAATACTGGAGATTCCCCTTTTCCCATTTTCTATTCCATATATTATCATTTTTGGTTAATAAATACCTGGAGAATGTCTCATAGTCATTATTTTCTTTCAGATTTTATTCAAAAAGGTTCCCATATAGTTATTAGTTGAGTTTGTAAGAGAGTTAAGAGGATGAAGAAATAGACATTCATTTCCTGTCAAGAAATGCTTTATATAAACCTTACTTAATCTATTTCTCTAGTTCAGAAATCACTTATCTTTTTATATAAGTTCAGTTAAAGATTGCAATTAACTTCTGCTACACTTAAGTCATTAATGACCCAATGAAATTTGATAATTTCATCATGTTAATTTGCAGTGAATTCTTTTTTTTCAAACCACACCAGACTGCTCTGTTGCCATTCATGCAGTCTTCTCTTGCTCTCCTGTCTCTTCTATCTGCAAAAAAAGTAAAACATAGAAGCACCAGGAGTTATATGCATTGAAGCAGAAGTATGCAGTCATCACTCATGATCAGTTCAAAATTAAATGTATTTCATTTAATCTAATAAAAAAAATCATTACTTTGAAGACATTTCCATCTCAGCCCATCTGAATTACTCTCATATCCTCACTCCATTGATTGCTACTCAAAATAGCTAATGTTGTGGTAAGCTACTTTTACCACACTGAAAAATCACAGAGAAACCTGTCTGTCTTGCTGAAAGTTGAGATACTAAATTTGCCTTGCTTGTTTGAGGCAAAATGTCCTCAACCAGAAATTCTATGTAGCTGGCACAGGCTTTTAGACTGTTTATAGAACAAACTCTTCTGTAGACTATTACAGTCATTACAGGGCAGACAGATAACTGTGGACCTGTTGGAAGTCATGTCTGCTCATTTCTGCTTGAACCTGTAACTCAAGCCAGTCTCAGTCAGATATACAGCTTCATATTACTTCTATTGATTATTTTTCCCCCCTTCTTCTACTTATTCTCATTACCTACATGACACATTCAACCTTATAGTCAGGTTGTCTGACACTTCCCCTAAGAGAAGATTTTTTTAGCTACATTTTTTTTTGGAGTATTTCCAGTATTTTCTCCAGGGTTCTGAAATTCTTGAGAGGGAAACCACAATTACATTACTGTATTTCCTTAAGAGTCTTCCTTCATTCATTTGTGAGACTTTATGATAAGAGGTACAATGCAGTAGAATAAAACTTACCCAGTAGATAGAATTACACTGATATTTTCTAGTTTTAAAATTAGCAAGTTAAGCAACACCCTTTTAATGGGCTTCTGCAACAGTGTTTATGGCAATTAAATGAAACAACACAAGCAGAGTTTGTTGCATCACTAATAATTTAAATACAAGAATTCTATTTCATTTGCTTGACTTCCTGTCCTCATAGGCAAGGGTTACAGTCTCAAAAATGAACTTTTTTTTTTAAACCCTATACTCTTCCATTCATCCTTGCCGCAGGATCGCTCACACTCTAAAGCTTGCTATGACTCATCTTTTTCCTTCAGCTTCTAAAATTCAATCATGACAAGGGTTTCCAAACAAAGCTACTTGGATGAGTATTGCTAGCTTCCTTAAAAGACCATTAATAAAGCAGCTGAAAAAGCTGCAGTGATAAGCTATGCAAATTATACCTTACTACTAGAAAAAAATGCTAGAAAATGAAAGAGAAATCCTTTCCCCTCACTCTTCACCTACCAAGCATATAAACAAGGAACAAGGTGCTTAACCGCAATATCCAATTTATGCAGTGAGATTTTGTTTTTGCTCCCACCTAACTGGCTATATTTAGAAGGGGGGGGGGAAATCAGAAGGATTATCCGTTTCACAGCAAAGTATATCCAACAAATGAAACATCAAAAGGTACATTCACTGGTAACAGATCACACACCGTAAAACTTGCAATATACTACTACGTGATTTTGGACTTAAAACTTCATTAATCATTCATGAGCATGTGCTCTGCTAAAGGGAATAGCACAGACTATAATCTTCAGGAACTGTGTGTGGAAAAATCTCTTTTTTGTTGGAATAAATCAAAATACTTTAACCCCTAAGTTGCTTATGCTCTGTAGCTTTTTCCCAGGAGGACAGGCAATGAATTTTGAAAGAGGGCACCTGGGACTGAACTTCAGAGATCCCTTCACACCGCTTTAAACTCTGCCACCATCTTGGGTTGTGCTGGATATATAACTTCAGTACAACTCACTTTTCCCTTAGGAAAATTGGGAATAATAATGTTTCTTTCATAAAAGTATTCACAACTTTTAGAGTCATAGTGCTATTCAGTCCTGTAGTCTTAAGGTTTGTGTACCACAGAGCCTTAATTTTCAACCAGTTACTTTTTATGCTCAGCTCAGTATTTTATTTTTGATTAACATATTTTCCATAAAAGTTTTTCTTAACCTGTAGACATTAAGAGGTGGAAACCCCAGTTTATCTCTTAAAGATAATGCTCCAATGGCTATAAACATCTTTATATCTTGTCTAAATATATCTGTTTTTATCAACCAGCCATTGGAGTATGTCCTGTCTTTTCCCACAGGCATGCCTATGGGATATTTTGGCACTTAGAGTCAAAGGAATTTTGTCCCTTCAGGTATTCCAATCTAAACACACAAATGATCTGGGATGTTCGGAGCTTTTGGCTCTGTCTATACCCCAGGCTAGTTTTCTGACCCTGAGTTGCACACACACACAGTGAAACTCTCTTCCCTCGCTGCCCAAAATAGAGTGGCTTCATCTGCGTTGTCTTCTAGAACCGTGTCCGGCCTGCGTTAACCTCAGTCAGGCATTACTTGAGAGGGAGCTCCTCAACCTCAGCTGAAACCATGGCAGGGAATATGATAACATTTAATCGTCACAGATGGCTGCTGGCCAGAGAACAAACCCACACCCTGCTCCTGCTCAGTTTATTACTACAGAAGTAGCCCTCATTTCTATGAATAGCATCTCTAAGTGCCTACATTACCGGTGATGGGTGTCCTGAGGTTTATCATCTCCATCATGTTCAAGTCCCCACAGGACTGAAAGGTTAATAATTAGGGTTGTCTGAGGTGTGTGTAGAGCCTCAGCAGTTAGTCATCCTGGCAAAACAAACAGATGTTAATGTGTCTAACAGCAGTGTAGCATATAATCATGAAAAGCTCACCTGGAAAGTAGAATTATCTGTGTGAGTTCTGGATACGATTTATATCCAAATAGAAGTTAGAATCATATTTTCTTAAAAAAAAAAAAAAAAAAAAAAAAAAAAAAAGGAGGAAAAAAAAGCTATGTTTCTTCTTTCTCTCTCACGATTAGATGTACAATGAAGCAAATTCTGCTTGGATCTTGAGGATGCAGCCATCAGAGGCTTAGGGTATTATACATAAGCTTAGTGTATTATATAGAGTGAATGGATGTCTTACACCAAACAGAGATGAAAATATCACTTTTAAAAATGTCTGGAAGATGAAATAATAGCTACAAGAATACTATAAATCTAGGTCATAGGCGGGGACACCCAGGAGTGCATAGGTGGGGACACTCAGAGACATATTGCAAAAAGTAGAGGCAGATCCCCACCCAGGGACTTTTGTCTTCCTGGAATCACCAAATGCCATTAGGGTCATGACCAAGGCGGGTGGATGAAGAGCTCCTGTGACGTAGTGGGGCCTCAGACAGGGTAGAAAGCTGGGAGAGGTATGAAAGAACAATGAGGAAACAGCACAAGACAGAAACCAGACATTATTGGAAAAAGCAAATATTTGCTTTTTCACACTCCTGTAGAATGTGATTAAACTCTATTTGCACTGTATTTAAATCTCTTACTTCTCTTAACTATACCTCTTTCTGCTAGATTTTGGGGAAAAATAGGAAGCTCTGTTTTAAAGCTTTCATTGAGAAAGGCTCAAGTCCTTTTTCTTCTCTGCCCCCTACTCACATTCTTGAAGATCACGTGCTTCTGAGAATGAACTGTATAAACTTAAAAAAGAAGCTTTCTTTATATATATATATATTTTAAAAAAGGAAACACTGAGTGACATGTTGGATGGAAACACTGTGACAAGAAACACAGAGACAATAAAAGGAGCCCAATAACTTTCTGCCCAACCTCTTTTGCTGCTCTACTGCATGTACCTATACAAACACATAATTGCCATGCATTTTCTATAGCCTTTCCAGACAGAAAAAAAGCAATCCTCTGAGAGTGATAGCCTAGTGAAAATATTTCTGCTTAGTGTAGCACTTTATACTAAAAAAAGAAAATAGTAAAATTAAGTAATCTTTTATTTTAATTTTTGAAAGAGAATTTTGATGTTTATCACCCTTGGCATCCATTTCCCTAATCTTCCCCATAATTCTTTTTTTGGAAGATGACAGTTCACAAATATTGTTTTAAAGAGTGAACTGTAAGATTTATCCTCACCTAGTTATTGTAAGAAATATAAAGGTCCAGTCAAAATCACATTGCATCAAGTTTCAAAGATCAAAGATCAAACATAGAGTAGCCATAATAAAGCAATTACAGAGAATCCATAGCTTTTGTAGATATGTATATATCCTATATAAATAATTCCATTCATGAATAATTAATGTGGAAATTAAAATCTGTTTGTGAAATTTCCACCAGCAGAAAATATGACCATATTGGTCAACTAAATTATTAACTGAGCATTTTTCACTTAGACTAAGTAATTAATGATGTAGGATTTAATATGAGATAACAAATGGATAGCTACATCCTGTAGATGTTCTTTAACACTTCCCAGTTCTAAAGAGGTGTTGCTATGATGCAACTCAGATTATAATTTATGGGACTGGAAGTGCTGCATTTTTTCTATTAGTTACCCACAACAGAATAAAACTTCAATACGATATACAGTTATGTAATACAAATTCAAATCCCAAAGGTACAGAGATGACAATCTATTGACACCCTTGCAATGCTGAAATGTTATCTGGATTCCTCTAGTACTGTAATTAGCCGTTGGTAAGTGTCTGCATCTTCTACCTGACGAATGGAGATTAGACATCTGTAGTTAGAATTCGTATTAGCCACCTCATTTTTATGGGATATATAGCCAGTAAGAATTATTAAAGAAAGCAGTGTGAGACAACATAAAGGTATTGCCACCTAGTCCAAGGTTCAATATCTATGGGAAAGTGGATTAGAATGTGAAAGTGCACCAGCAAGTTTACACAGGTAAATGGTACAGCCAAAGGAAGAGGCTGTATGGCTTTTTTTTTTTGCCTAAAAATTGGGTAGCTAGAGTGTTCTCACTCTAGAAGCAGGAAATTCTTCTGCATGGAATCATCCTCATCTAGCCCTGAATTATCTCTCCTCATCTAGGGCCCAGGGCTCTGAATGAGCACTTCTATGCACAAACATAAGCAGAACTATCAGATACTGAGCCACCACCGGAGGTGGAGATACTTTAGTTGCAATTTTATATGTAAATCTGACTAGATTTTGATTTAATGCTTTTTTGAGGTGCTTACTTCTCTAGGAGAATCCCTCACTGCTGTATTTTCTGCTGTTCATCTAAAGTGTCTCAGAGTTCAGGGAAATGATTTTAGAGGTTCTTCATCTCTTATGTGTTTTATTAAGGCACCAAGTATATTTAAGGCTAGATATTTAAGGCTACTGAATTCCTACCCATCCAAATATTGAATACAACAGTATTCAGCTCTACATGCTCCCATTCTATCTTAAATCAAGCCCTATCACTCTGAAAGGATCATTTCCACCAGAAGGACAGAAACTTGGGATAGGAGGTTACGATAGTAACTTTCTGATGCCAAGTCCACTCCTCCTTCTCTCCCTACAAGCTCAGCGTACTGGCAGTCCTCCTTTTCCACTGCCTGTGCAAGCGAAATGCACAATTCACCTATCATCTGTTGTATGGGCACATAGTGAAAGTGTAGAAAGGTCATATAAAAGACACACAGTTTTATCTCCTCTTAAATTCCAGTGAAGTTTCTTCAGCTAGACCCCTATGGAGTCATACAAAACTCCATCTAGAAAAATAGCTCTTAATGTTTTGAATAGTCCTGCTGAAACTCAGTTTATCAAAGACTACTTTTATGAATATGAATTTTTACCACCTGGATTTTCAAATTCAAGAGTAAAAGAAAAACTCTTATTTCCATAATCATTATTTAAAAACTTTGCAAAATTTAGAGACCATACCATGTTAATCTAGACCAATTATATGGCAAAACAAAAGAAAATGTAAATTTCATGAATAATGTCTCAAAGCTATAAACAGTTTGGTCTCACCTTGGAGGGCCTGAGCTGAAAGGTAGGGTTATTTAGATTGCATGAAGTGGATGAGAGTAAGGACAGAAGTGTTAACTATAGAGGAAGTAATGCCTAAGGACAGGCTAGCTGATCTAGTATGTCTTTTTCATTGTTCACAGCTAATTCCTAGTTCAATGTCAAATAGTAATCTCCATCACAATATTGACGGTCTGGTCCCACCAACATACTGATTAAATAGTATAGCCTCTCAGGCTAGGTTTTACATTTCTGTAAAGCCTTAATTTCTTTTTCTATGCTGCCCCAGAATACAGAAGAGTACGTACCCAGTGCCCTTCCGCTCCCGTAGAGCTTCCCAGAGCCTGAGGTCTTGCAGACACTGGGGTTTGTTGGTCTCATTACGAGGGCAAAGCAGTATGGCAAGTTTGAGACAAAGGAAAGGTAACTAAATGCAAGCTATAAAATGCTGTAGTAACACAAAAACACAGTGCTGAGCTATGAATAAATATGAGCTAAATATGAATAGCTATGAGCTAAATGAATATACTATGGGTGAGAGAAGAGTAGAAGACGAATGATATTCTGCTGTCAGCCCATCTGCCTCTGCCTTGCCCTCTCTTCATCTGCCCTATGAACAACTTCTATTGGACTATCCAGAGGAAATGTGGGAAGAGAGGCTGGAAAACAGGGGCATGACACTGCTCCTATACCACAGGTAGAGTCAGACAATGTATATTGAAAAGGAGAGGGATATACCCATTGATTTCAAAATTTGCATTAATTTTTTCCCCTTCCCCCATGCTGCCAGCACCCCCTATCCCTGACTCCTCTGGCTCCTTTCCATCAACCACTCTAACTCAAAGCTGTGGCCACTACTCAGCCTTTCCTCCCAACATGAAACTCATTTTTTGGCTAAGAATCAAGCAAGTACATTTTTGCTACAAATATGAAATGAAATAATAATTCTAAAATACAATTATACCCCAAAAGGATATCAGTGTCTCAGTTAATTGTAATTACTCCTTTCATTATCCACAAAATATGCTTCTTTCCAGATAAAAATAGTCCAAGCTAAGTAGCTTAGACTGAAGCCTTTAAATTATGGATCTCTGACAGCATACCAAGAAAAGATGTACTTCTGTAACACAAACAAAAAAAAAGGGTACTGTTGAGTCCTTTACAAAATTCTCCAGTAGCTTATTTATTCCCTGAGGAGTTGTCCTCTAGCATGTTTCCACACTCTCCTCTGTATTCTTGGGGAAAAAAAAAAAGTTTTAATGTTGAGGTTTTATTCCATCTTCACTTCTGCATTTTATGCTGTTGCAATTACCAGATGTGCTAAGAGCTAGAACAGTTAAAATTCTCTCTGTCTAATCCATTCTATTCAAATATGAATAATGTCAAGCTGGGGAATATTCTCTTTAATAATTTTGCCAGCCAAATCACTTTCCCAGTGCTGCTGTCTCTTTATACTTCTAAGCACAGCTTAAATAAAACAAATGTGATACCCTCATTTTTCTTCCAAGGTGAACAAACACGCTCAATGTGTTCCAGCTGAAATTCCTGCCTTGCTTATAAAATAACTGCGATCTTTTCATTGAAAAGTGTCCTATTAATTAAAAATGAACATCATTCTTCTGCATCCTGTAGACATATGTATATCACCTAACCTGTTCTCTGCACCACTATCATGAATTTAACTTACCACGAGATTCACAGAGCATCCTTCTTGCAGCTCATCAGCATGGAGTTGTCAGAGAAAACGTGAAGCTTTAGGAAAAAAACAAGATAATAAAACTAGTGTATAGTGATAAAAAAGGACAACATTTCAAAGCAAGCCGCAAAATACAAAGTCAAAGCAGCAGCTGCACCTCACTGGTGATGAGTCCAAGAAGAGTAAAGCACATCTGTTAGTTGCTGTTCCTTTTTTGGCAGGCTTAATGTAAAGCCCTCGGTGGGTAATTTTTAAATACAGCTAAAGCTGTCAGCCTAAAAGATAATTAAATTACTGACAATGTTTTTCACTGCTGTTTTGTTTCAAAAAAACACAGTGTAGTGGTTTGTGGGGGGTTTAATTTTCTTTTCTCTAGGAGATCAGGAAGAATAAAATGCCTGTTTACTAAATGATCACTCATATAATCAGTCAGCTGAGCATTTAAAGGCTGCTTGAGTACAAAGTATCCTGTGCTACACAGCACAGAGGATTAGAAAATATGGGAGATCAGGCCCCAGAGAGGAGAGCAGAGCAAAACTGCAGCTTCGTTCCTCTCCTGAGAACAGCAACTTAACCACCGAGAATAAATGTTTGCTGTTCTCACTGATACCTGTCGTAGACTCCTTTCAACTGCAGATAAACCACCCTCCTTTTCAGTTTAGAGGGTTTTCTCTATGAAAATCTGAGTCACTTTGAGCTGCTCCAGCAGTAAGTAGCTCCCCTTCTGGGTGCATAATGTTGGGAAGCATTAGCTTACCGCTCCTCCAAGGGACAGCCTGAGAAAGCAGCTCCGCAGGAGACCCTGAGAGCAGTGCACAGAAATCCTGAGGTCTGCAGAGACAAACAACTCCTCTTGCTTTTTACTTAATAAGGTAAGGGAGCGGTTCCCCTTGTGAGTGTTTTCAGGTTGGTGGCATCTGGCCCACCCACTCTGGTTCTGCAATTTGCTGAGTGCTTAAAGTACTCCATGGAAGTACAAATATCCCAGGTGCTTACAGATTAAGCAGTCAGGTAAGGACATACTCAGACCAGCTAAGTGCTACCTAGGTGTTTTGATGATGACAGCTCTTAAAGCCAAAGAGTTATGAGCAATTTAAATGACCTCTTACTTGATTCTACCTGACTTGTAAGGTCATTAAAGAGAAGTCATGATGCCTAACTTACCAGAAGTGGCTACATGTATATTAATGTATTAAACAATCCAGGGAATGTTCCTAAGCACCAGCATGCTGTCGTTTACCATTATAAAGTCAGAACTGTTCTTGTCATGGTTTCAGCCTATACCAGCTAGCACTTTTTTCCAGACTATTCCCAGGCACATTTCAGGATCTTGCACAGCCAGTACGTTCCCAATAGCTGCATGTCTGTGACCATCCTTGTCTGCAGGGTAAGGGAGTATAAAATACTGAAGGAGTCAAATGGTGTCAGTTGACCTCAGGACCAAGAGTAATTAATTTACAGTGATAGATATCCCTCTATCATCAACAGTCTGCCTAATTTAAACATCGTTTTCTCCACTGACTGTAAGGAAGCCATTGTCTGACAGATCTGCCTAACAGGCGATTGGAATCTTTCACCATGGTTTCACCACCAAATTTATAGTAAGCAGTCGAAATACATCTCTTAGTGCAGTTCAGATGCACTGCCCCCTCCCCCAGGTATGAAGCTGTTGAAATACAAGGTAGGTTGGTGTTTTTAATAGCAACAAACACACAAATTGGGGAAAAAAGGCATTTTAGTCAACTGGTCATTAAAATCATACAAATGCCTCCCTCTCAGACACTTTCTAGATACATGATTTTACTATCTACAGGGAAAAACAATCATCTCCCTTATACAGTATTTAAGAATGGCCATGGTCATCTCCAGCCACAGAAAAGTTGATTTCTTGAAAGACAAGTATTTCTAGTTACATCCATTACATTCCTCTAAAAATGCTCATATACCTCTGTACTAGTATAGAAACATAATTAAAAAGAAAAACAGCTGCTTCAGTACCTACTACTTTCATAATTAATTTTAATTGAACACAGGGCCACACATTTTATCTGGGTTTCCAACAGAAATAGTATGTCTTGTATTATTTATCAACATATATGATGGGATCTAGTCTAAACAGATACATGCACACATGCACATAGCCTCTCTCTCCCATTCCACCGTTAAATGTATAAATAAGTCATTGTTTCAAGCAGAATTAGGAGATGTCTCAAGAAAACAATTTTCAATAACACAACTTCATGATTGACTAAAATACTTCAAAAATTGATAACAAGTTAAAAGATCATTTTGACAAAGACAAATGAGAAAAAAAAGTTGGGGCAAATCAAAAGTATTTTTCTCCTACCATTTCCAAATGAAACATTTTAATTTGGGGAAAGTTTCTCCATATAATGTTCCATTTGGGGGATCGAAAAAAATTAACAAATTCTTTTGGCCCTAATTCTTTAGAGTTCTGAGGCTTTGTTTGTTTGTTTGTTTGAGTTTGATTTGTTTTGGATGGGATGTATTCCTAGAGTAAAAAAACTTTGGACAAGAAAAACAAAATATTATAGTTAAGGCCAGTTTGAATATAAAATATGCACTTTTTTAAAAATTCAGACAATAAAGCAAAAATTATTTGCACAGCTGTAGTCCTGATCCTTGAATGTTATCTATATAGATGAATGACTCTATATAGAATGAAAGTTTTCAGGGTTTTTTCCTTTTTCCTTGCTTGCAGTTGTATTGTGAATATTTTATTACCGTTCATTCGCAGTTGGCAATATGAAAAAATTTAAACAACATAAACTAGAAAATATAAATTCATAGAGGTTTGAAGACCTCTATTTCTTCTGCTTTTAGTTACTTTGAGTATATGTACTATTTGCTCAAAATAAATCTTTCTTTTTCTTCTTTCAAAATTAAACCCCTGTACAGATTAAGAGGTAGTCTGAATAATCTCAGTTCTCTAATGAAACTGAAGATTAGTGTTTGGTGCAAATTAAACCACAGGACTTATAACGGAGACATTGTATCTGCAAATAGAGTAAATGACAGAGAAAAAAATATTTGAGACCTTTTCTTCCTTGGGAAAGAGCAATAAGTTGCTCACAAAATGCCATGTCATCTGCTTATTTAAGTCAATAGAAAGTCTCTCATCAGCTTCAGTAGAAGTTGGATCACACTTGAAATTGATTTCTTATGGATAAGTACTTGTATTTCCTTAAACAGTCTTAAGCATTAAACAGTAATGATTCAATATCAAAAAACTTCATTTGTTGAAGATTTCCTCAACAAGCAGGTAATCCACTCTGCTTGGACTGTGATTTAAGTTATATTTTGAGATTGAAACACATACAAGTAGCATGAACTATTTACAGAACATGCTAAGTACTCATTTGAGCGTAAATGCAATAGTATTAGAGGAGACTACAGGAAGGCAAGTTATTATCTTGTACCACACAACCGTCTCCACTGCACTTTCAACCAGTAAAAGAAGCAGTGTCAGGCTTCTCCTTCATTTAGGGAATCATAGAATGGTGAGATTGGAAGGGACCTCTGGAGATCTAGTCCAGCCCTTAGCGTAGCCCATATGGGAATTAAACCTGCGACCTTGGCATTAGCAGCACCACACCCTAACCAACTGAGCTAAACCTGATGGCATTAAGACAGAGCGAAAGGAAAGATACCTGGCTTGTATGACCAGGGAACCATCTGAAGGTGAGAGACAGAACCTACTTGACAAAGTGGTATAGGAGCACCTTTGCCAGCAAGCTTGCTAAGCTAGGGAGGAAGGTTTTTAATTAGGATTGTCAGGAAATGGAAGCCAAAACCCAAAGAAGATAAAGGAAAGAGGGAGTAAGGGGGAAGCACACATGGAACACAGCAAAGAGGGAGGCTTTCACAGTCTCCTAGAGAAAGTGAGGAAACAGGTGGTCCATCTGAACTATATGCATTAAGCTTAGGAAATACACAGAAGGAACTGGAAGTCCATTCACAGATCTGACGTGAGTAGGATTGTAGAGATGTGATGAGATAATTTGCATAGCTAGAGTGTACACATGACGGATGCTGGATCTTATGAAAAAAACAGCAGAGAAGTCAAGGAGAAGAGAATGCTCTCTACAAAGATTAGAGGTTCAAATGCAAGGAGATCTACTATGAAATGGGCAATGGCTTGCTCAAGACCTATGAGACAAGACCAAAAAAGAAGACAGTAAGCAAGACATCTGTTACAGATCTCATCAAGAAGAAGAGATTGGAAAAGCATTCTCTACACAATTGTATGGAGTCTTAGAATTGCAGACTCTGGTTGTCCTAAGGTACTTTAAGCATTCCAATGTCTAATGTGAACAATCCAGGAGATTTATGAAGTGCACTGGGGGTAGTTCTTTGACCAAAGTATTGGATGAGACAGCCAGGGGATGTGCTCTTCTGGAACCATAACTCATAAATAAAGAAGAACTGGTTGGAGATGTGATAGTCAGTGGCAGATTTGTCTGCAGTGGCCATTAGATGGAGGGATTCAAGATCCAGAATGGAAGTGAGGAAGGCAAGTAGTAGGACTTAGACTTCAGAAGTCTGACTTTCTTTTCTTCAGGTAGCTAATGGGCAGGCTATGTGAGGGTGCCTTAAAGGAGCTCAGGAGGGGCAATTATTCAGGACAATCTCCTGAAAGTACAATAGTCCATTCTGATTTGTAGATGATAGAGTAGAATTGTAAAGAGATCATCTTGGTTGAGAGGGAACTACTGACTGAGCTCAAATGTAAAAAGAAATTATAAGAAAAGTGAAAGTGAGGATAAGCTACCCAGGAGAATCAACTAGATATATAAAGATGGAATTAGGAAAACCAGTTTGACTGCATTCAAACCTGTAGATGGATAGCAAATGAAACATGAAAGGTTCCTATGGTTATGTTAACAGCAAAAAGGAGAGCAAACAACATGTTGACCTGCTGCTTGCTGCTGAGAGGGTTGAGTAACACAGTGACAAAGTACGGAAAATGTTGAGATTTTTTTTGCCTCAATCTTCATTAGTAAGCTCTGCTTTTAGTCTTCCCAGGTCTTCATGCCCAGTAACAAAGTCCAGGGGAGAGTCCTACTATATGTTGTAGAGGAGGATTGAGTTAAAGGCTGATTACATAGGTAGAATGTATGAACAAGTCCATAGGATGCACTTGAGGGTGATGAGGAAGCAGACCAATGTCATTGTGAGACCATCCTCCAATATCTTTGAAAGGTTGTGGAGATCATGGACTTTCCCTGATGGTTTATCAGGTGCTTACAGCCTAAGCAGTCGGAAAAGGATATTTGGACTCCTTTATGAGGCAGCCTAAATAAACTGATTGTGTTCCTTTACATCACACTTCCAAGTATGGAGAGGCCATTGGAAGTAGAAACTAAATAGACTGAAAAAAAAGTGATGGCCATTCCCACAATATTTTTAGACAATTTTAGACAATATTTTTAGACAATTTTTTTGTTTGCAACACCAAATTCCACAGTTCAGTTTCCAAAGCAATTTTTGTAAGTATTCTATTTAGTAAATCCATTAACAGTAATGAGGTTTACCATACCTTTATGTAATACATTTGCAGACAGAGTGACCTAACAGGAGAGCTGTAGTTATTATTGTGTGCTAGAAAAAGGATCACTTGATCACTTGTTCTGCTGAAACTTTCTTCTGTTGGAAGTACTCAGAGGACATTCAGGCTCCTGCTCTTCAAATCATGGCCTAAGTAGTTTCAAGTTGCTATAGATACCACAGATTTTGTGCATTTCTTCTGAAGGACTTAAGAGATCAGCCAGCTGACCCATATAGTTGAAGATCCATGTTCTGTAGCGTTTTCCTTGTCATGAACACAGTAGAATAAATATTACAGTTTGGTTATAATAGTGCCCTTGTTGATCTTCATGAGGCTCCTCTCTGCCCAATTCTCCAGTCTGTCCTGGTCTCTCTGAATAAATGGAAGGGCAGCCCTTTGGGGTATCAGCCACTCCTCCCAGTTTGGTATTGTCAGCAAACTTGCTGAGGAGACACTCTGTCCCCTCATCCAGGTCTTTGAGGAATAAATTGAACAAGAGTGGACCCAGCACTGACCCCTGGGGAACACCACTTGCTACCGGCCTCCAACTAGACTGCACCACTGATAACAACCCTTTGAGCTCTGCCTTTCAGCCAGTTCTCAATCTACCTCACTGTCCACTCATCTAACCCACGCTTCCTGAGCTTGCCTAGGAGAATGTTATGGGAGATAGTGTAAAAAGCCTTGCTGAAGTCCAGGTAGACAACATTCACTGCTCTCCCCTCATCTACCCAGCCGCTCATTCCATCCTAGAAGGCTATCAGGTTAGTTAATCATGATTTCACCTTGGTGAATCCGTGCTGACTACTCCAGGTGGTGCCTCCATCACCTATGTCAAAAAGTTATCATCAGTACTCTGCAGGAGTTTCCTGGACTGCTTATGCCTAGCTGCGTTGTCTTTCCAGCAAATATCAGGGTGGTTGAAGTCCCCCATGAGAACCAGGGCCTGAAATTGTAAGGCTACTTCCAGAGGCCTGTAGAAGGCCTCATTGACTTTTTCTTCCTGATCAGGTAGCCTACAGTAAACACCCATAACAGTATCCCCCGTGTTAGTCTTCCTAACACGCACTATGGCACATAGCCATCCATGATGACATCCCAGTCATGTGAACGATCCTACCATGTCTCTGTAATCACAGTGAGATCATGGCCCTGCAACTGCAGACAGATCTCCAATTTCCTCCTGTATTTTTTTCTGTGCGTGTTGGTGTACAGGCATTTCAGAGAGGTAATCAAGCATGCAGGTTTCCCAGGAGGGGTGAAAGAGAATCCTCTAATCACGTCCTGTATGCACTTCCTTGGCTGCATGCACCAGCATGCACCAGCGGGAGGCCTCCTAACTTGAGCTGCATTTTGCTGACTACCCCTTCTCTATAACTCTCCCCTTCCCCCATCTTTCCTAGTTGAAAGCCCTCTTTACCAGTCTGACCAACATATTGGCAAAGACACTTGTGTCTCAGTGAGGTGGATCCCATCTCTCCCCATCAACTGTTGATCTTCAAAGAGGGATCCATGGTCATAGAAACCAAACCCCTTTTGCCAACACCAATGCCATAGTCAGTTTTTAACTTGGAAAATTCATCTACTCCTCCTCCCTTCCTTCCCTCTCACTGGCAGGATTGAGGAAAAAATGACCTAGGCTCCCAGACCCTTGACTACAATCCCCAGAGCTCTGAAATCCTGTTTGAAGTCAAGAGATTCAATTTTGTTTAGGTTCTCACTATTCAAAACCATAAAATCTAGGGAGTATGATCAAAATCTTGCATTAAGTGTTTTCAGGAATATAGATCTTCATTGTAAAAATTCCTACTCATCCACCTGCAAACTGAAAGAGAGGAAACCTACAACTCCTTAAAGGTGACCTCAACGTACATCCTATGTCAGACAGAGCTGAGACAGCTGCACTGCTCCTGTGCTGCAAATTTTAAATTCCTTAGATATGTGAGCTATTCACTTCTTAGTGTGTGGAGCGATAAGCAGTTTAAGAAGTAGGTTTTAACTAACTCAACTCATTGTGTTTGAAACACACCAGGGCTTGTTCTATCCCTGCCCCAAAAGCAGGTCAGTTACTTAGTGAAGTGACTTTTTACACAGGATTGTGGAGAAAAAATATCAATGGGGGGATGAGTTTATTATTAGTTCAGCCATCTTAGACTCACAGGGAATACTCATAACTGTATTCTCCAGTCCAGTCTCATCTCAGCTAATGTTATTGTTTAATCAAACCACCTAAGTCAGGAAAGCCATTGCTCTAGGTTTCTTCTTCAGTCAGTGGAGTAAACAAGTATCTCCAGAGGGTGAGTTATCCTACCAAAGATCTGAATTGCCTTTTGGACATATTTCTCGCTTAACTCTAGCAGGAATCAAGGATATACAGGTTCCTAATTTAGATGCACTAAGTTTAAAGATATATATTTTTTTAAGATAAGGTTTTTAAAGATAAAGTATTTAAAGATAAACTGTTTAAAGATAGGGGGTTGAATCTGATCACCTAGAGCAGATCCAACTACAGGAAGTATGTAAGATGAAAAATCTGGAGCTCCTGGCAATCAGCTTTATCCTTCCACTTTATCCTAGCATTTTTAACAGCAATTCTGTCAATCAGCTTTTAAACACAGGTCAATTCCGAGTCTTTTACATGGCAAGGACATTTCATTCCTTCATTAATGTCTTTTTGTAGAGTTGGGCACCCTCTGTCTTTCACAACAGTCTACTGCCCATGTGCAGCATCACTTGATGATGTTTGTAATGAGATAATTACTAAACTGCTAGTTGCATGGAGAATATTTTCAGGAATGTCTGGCTTCCCAGTGTCATTTTAGTGTCAATAATGATTCCTCCTAAACCTCATTTGGAGTAAACAATTTTTAATAGCTACTGACAATTTAAAAAATAAAAATAAATAATAATTATTATTTCATTTAATTATGTTTATTGTTTAATTATGAAAGAGTGAAATTAATGTCCTTCTCCAGATATGCCCACAGTTAGTAATCGCTGAAAGAACAAGGTGGTGTGATAGGAAATTGAGTCTTTGCTGCTCTTGCGCTGTATTCTCTCAGTCTCCTGGTTTAGTGCCCTATCCTAGCGCTATGCAGCCTTCACCATCCCCATCTCAACAAACATGGAAATGTCTCCCCAATATTTTTTTAACCTTCAAAATCAAAAGCAGAGATAGTTTCATTTTTATTACGTTCCAGCCAAACTTACATAAAACATATGCATACCACCTCACCCAGATTTCCTCATCTCAATCACTCTTGCCCTCAGCAGCCAGTCTGGGAGACCAGCAGAGGAGTGGTGCTGCTCAGTTGTCTCCAATTGGCAGCCTACCCAGCTGGCTGATAAAGAAACCGGGAGCCTCCAATTCTCTCCTGGCTCCTCAAAAGTGTGACCTCAATGGCAGCCCTGACATTGGGGCTGCTTCAAACCTGCAAGTAAATTAAATGTTTAATCATTAAATGATTTATTAAAAAATAATTAGTTTTCTACTTGTTGTTCTAGGCCTTATTATAGAGAGTGGTTTTTAGAGCGTGGAAAATAGCTTTGGCAAAATCCTGTTTCATGTATGACATAACACTTAGTTTTCTGCTATTTTTTCCTCTCTGATACATCATTTTCCTCCTAACTTACTTTTCTCCTTTTTTAGTCTTTTCTATCTGATTCCTACTTAATAGTGTGGCTCAAACTATTTAATTAATTCTATTTCTTATATTAGTGCTGGGACTATATGACCGGAAGAGCAAACAGAAAGCAATGACTTCTTAAATAGATTGGCACTGAAAGAAGTTTGTTAGACCTTAAAGTAGCTTCAGATCTTATCCTGTGTCCATCAGTATCCATCCAGTACAGATATCCATCAGTAAGGTTCAAATGAAAGAAAGGTATATTCATTTTCACTCTGATACTGTTCTTTCTAAAATTCTGTTTAAGGCATTTTGCTCTCTTTTGGAGGGAAGTTCAACAATAGATCCAAACTAGCTAAATTGACTGTCTTCATCCTCCAAAAAGAGGGTAAATATGAAATAAAAAGATTATCAAATACAAGAACTTTTTCCTGATAAAGAGAAAGTGAATAATGGATATGATTAACGAAAAAGCTTTCCTTAATTCTTTTAATTACAAACACTTTGCCTGTTTTCTTTTCTCTGCTCTCATCCCCCTCATGTCCAAAGAAAGATTTAAAGAATGTGGACAGGTAGTTGTTACAGTGAAAGCCTTCACTGCCTTAACATGATATCACAAACCAGATCACATTGTTTAATTTCATAACAAGTAAAGCTCTTACTAATCTCTTATCTCAAAATTCTCTTTTATGAGCACAATGAATAAAAGAGCTCTTCAAATCCTATGAGTAGGCATGCAAGAAGATCACAATTGAGTACTTTCAGTAATACTTGACACTAAAATATCATTGTAGAGAATCTGTGGACATGCAAGGAAAAGGAAATATTTAAAGTGAGCTTCTAGACTGGGAAGCTGGTTAAACAAGTGCTACAAAATGTATCTTTTGTCTCATCAAAAGTTACCAAATTTAACATTGAATTTAAAAATACTTTCAGTTTCGGTAGGTTTAAATATAATACATGAAGTATCAGTGAAAAAATATCAGACAGGCCTTGATGAGGAACTATTACATGTAAATTAATAGCAATAATTAGCTAAATGATCAAACTCTGAGGTTCTCAAAACCAGAACTCTTTATGAAAAGTGAATGATTTCTACACCACTAACAAACTAGATTGACCTCATCTCAAGAATTTATAATTTCATTCTATTTTAGTACATAATTAACTGGAGAAAAAATAATAATGAGAGATGTGTTTGTAACAGATATCAGTATGCTGTGTAAAATTCCACTTATAATCTCTGAGCCCTGGGAAAAGCATAGTGTTAAAATTAAATATCTTATAATACAATGAGATGGAAAGTTATACATCTGCATCTGTCCAGAAGCTCTAAAAACACACAATTTTTCTAGTAAATGCCACATTGATATTTCATGATATCTATGAAGTATGTGGTTTATGGGGTGAATTTGTATTGCCGTGGTACCCAGAGCAGAACAGTGTGCAACACATAATTTAGTCTCCTTTGCTGGAGCACAGAAGAGCATCTTTAGGTAAATTTAATGGTAACTTAGTTATAAATTTACATACATAGACCAGTGGGATTTAATGGTACTTCTACAAACATGAGAACAGCTTTATGTAATTAGAACTTTAAACTGTGAATAATTTCCCCATGAAGTAGCTTATTTTGTTTTTATGCATTTTACTCTCCCTTAATCCGCAAATCCATGTCTATAGACAGTAACCAAGCTGGTTAAGCACGATTTACCTTTGGTAAATCCGTGCTGATTTTTCTCAGTCGCCTTCTTCTCCTATATGTGTCCGCAAATGGCTTTGAAGAGGACTTGCTCTATGTTTTTTTGAGGGACCACAGTGAGGCTTATCAGTCTGTAGTTTTCTGGACCATCCTTTTGGCCTTTTGTGAAGGCAACTACAATATTTGCATTTCTCCAGACATCAGGAACCTCTCCTGACTTCCACAACCATTAAAACATGATAGAGAATGTCCTCGCAAGGGTGCTAGCCAGCTGTTTCAGCACCCTCAAGTGCAGCACATTGGGTTCCAGAGACTCAAGTGGGTTGAGGTCTCTCCAAAAATCCCTGATTCCATCTTCACGTTTTTCTCCTCCTTGAATCAGGCCTTTATGGAAGACTAAGTCAGTGAAGGCCAAAGCTAAGAAGTCCTTGTCTATGTTTGTTGTCGCCAAAACATATGCCACTTTCAACAAGTGGCTCACATTTTTCTTATTCAGCTGTATGATCTTAAGTAGACCATAATTTAATTTGCTACCATCATATGACAGTGAGGTTTGGATACACCTGACTAAATGAGGATACGCACATGAGACCTATAGCAAATCTTCACAGTGAATTGAGAGAAATAGATACCTTTATGACACAATCAATCCCATCCTAAAAGCGCCTACTTCTTTCCATTCCTTTAAAACCCTATTTCACACCATTCTCTAGGGTGAGTAATTCATATTATACAGTTCTTACAGATTGATGAGTCTTGCTCTCAGCAAAATGATGGTCAAGGAGGAAAAGAATTAGTAAACACAGGAGACAGTTTTCTACATTAAGAATAATAAGAAAGAGAAGTCCAATAAGCAAATGTCACAATGAACAAGCTTACGAACTATTATAGAGCCATATATATATGCCCATAAAAGAGCAGAAAGTCAAAATGTTTCCTTTCCTTTCTTCGCACAGGTTCAGCCTCGTTAGTATCTCACAAGGCTCCGTTCCCCAAATGATCTGCTGTCAAAAGCCTTTTTTGGCTATTCATTCTAACTCTACATCCACTGAAGACTTCTAGTTTCCCTTATGGCTTATGTTGTTTCTCCCTTCATTCTACTGTCCACTGCAGTTTCCCATTTACTGATTAATATATATCTTTTCCTGATTGATTCAATTATGGTTTCCCTTGTCAGCTTTTGAGAGGGATAGATTGCATCACGTGGTAAAGGAGAGTTAATAAGTTTTTTGGGGTTTCTTTTATTTTTTTTAATGCATTATCAATTTAGGGAGAATAACGGGGGTACTTTTGGAGAACCCATGATGCCTGTCTTGATCTGCTTCTATTATCCCTAATGTGATCTGCTTTTTATTGTAAAAGTTGAAGTGCAATGGTTCAAAAATGCCTTTTGTTTAAAGTGATAGAAAAGAAGAATATCAGAGAACCTTTACCCTACTGCAAGTTAAAGGAGACTGAGTTTGCAGAATCACTTGATAGTAAGGAACTTGTGTGATGGACGCTAGCATCAGCTGGCCTAGCATACTGTAGGTTCACCATCAAGAAAAAATTTCTCCATAAACAAGGACAGCCAGCCCTCAAAGACTGAACAGCCATGTGTAGAAGCAACCTCATAATTCAGTTGGAAACAAAAAGCAGGAAGATGCAATACATAATAATTCACAGTATCAACCTTCATCCCATCCTTTTGCCATTATGAGCAGAGTTGCTTTCTCTGCCAATCAGAAGAACAAATGTAATTGCACAAACAGAAACAATCCAATGATGACAACAAAATCTAGAATGGATGAAATATGCTAATAAAGATGTAACACTGTGTAATAGATTGTTTTTGTACTTTCCTCAGAAATCATTCGTAATAAGGTATATGATTTTTCCAGTCACACAAGTGGTTCCTTCTTCTGTTCCTTTCAAGCTGTTTATGTATTCTGTAAAGTAGTAAATAATCTCATCAGGAATTAATTTGATGCTTAATTTAAATTATAAAACAAATTTATGTAAAAAGGCATCAGACTCCATTCATTCATAGAAGTTTACTCCTACTCTGAACAGTGAAATGAAAACAATAATCTTATTATTTCTTTTCAGATAGTTCAATACGCTATGAATTTCCCATCAGCTGTTATTATGCTCTAAAGTGTCCTGGAAATGCTGTGTGCCCAGCTGACTTTTTTTTTATTTATATATTTATTTATTTTTGAACAGGCAGCAGTGCTTTGCAGCATTGACATTTTTCTGTTAGGATTCCTCTTTGCATTGGAGGAGTATGCAACAATCTATGCCTTCTTCAGTGCACTTTGATTTCTTTTTGCTAGGGCTGAATCAAGTCATTGCAATGATCGAGGTATTAAATACTTGGAAAAAAAATCAAGAGGCCAGTGCGTCTTTCACTTTAATAGGCTTGCATCTATTATCTGCATTTTTCCTTTCCTCCAAGTTTGTAACTATTTTCATGTATGCAGTTGTCATTTCTCTAGCAGTTAAGAATTCTCTTTTCAGGCTCTTCCATGATGAAGTCACTGCTAATGTGAATTTCTAAAAGAGATGTCCTAGTCAAGCCTTCATGCGTGATCTGCTGGTATTTTGGGAAGTGTTTTCACTGTATGGCTCCAGGCATCTAGAGTGCTTTCAGCAGGAACACAGCCTCCTCAGGGTGTTTGCATTGCTCCTCCAGAAAGGAATTAAGAGAATACGTGACTCTCTTGTGTAGCATAGAAGTAGAGAGATTAATGAGAGGTGTGAGGTTATCTAGTAATTGGGTATTTTCCCAAAATCCCAAGATCTCTTTCTGATCTATCCTTTTCTCTTGGTTCTTTGTATAACCTTGTACTCAAAGACTATTTCTTATGGTAGGATTAAAAAATGTCTTCTGCCTACAGCATAGTAGCAAGAAAATACCCAATTTGCTGTAGTTATGAGGAGCTCATGAAAGTTTTAAGTCTGATATTTTCCTAGTTTGGAAATGGTATGCAGCTGTTGAAAGTTATGATTCCAAGCTTTTAGTTTGTGTATATAGGAATAATCTCTGGCTTCAGGGTTCCTTAAACAGAGTAAAGTGCTGAAAGGAAAGTATCTGATAAATCAGGATAATGTAGTTTTAAGGTTCTGGTATCTCATTACCTGTCATGGCTCTTAGAATTCAAGCCAGGCCTTGAGGGGTTGAAAAATATCAGATCTCAAAACTAATCCTGTTTTCTCGTCTTCTTCCCATATCAGTAAGTGCTGCTTCCTACTGCTGCTATTATCATAAGTAAATTAAATAGGTTTCTCCTTCCTGCCACTGATAAGCAGAGGCCTGGGGTGTGGACTAGAGGCTGCACTGACTCCCAGTCTTTGGAAGAAACTATGGTGAAGAGAAAAACATGTGCATGCAACAGAGTATCTTCACTGTTAGCGTATTAGCAAAACACCTGCAGGACAGCAGCGCTTTGCAAATTATTTCTGTGGGGCAGTCAATGGAAGCTGGATGCCAGAGTGCCCTCTATGTCTCTGAAAATCTTCGGCCAAGTTACTTTCAGCCCCAAAACTGTGTATTTCATTTTCATCGCTGCTGTCAGTACTACTTGTTTTGTTCAATCACTTATCTTGGGACATTTTCTGCCACGAAGATGAATGGTGTATTGATTCATTGCCTGTCTCTGGTCCACATGGAGGATGTATTCAAAGATGTCTGCTTGTTTTTCTTATGCTTACTTTTCTGAAAGCAAGCCCTATTCTTCTTCTATTGCCAGACCCTATCCCCCTGTTGCCATTTTTCTTCCCTTGTTCACAGTGACATGGTGGTCTGCTCTTTTTCCATTTTTGTTTAATCACAGTTACATAATTCCACATTCTTACTATATCTGATAATTAACAAATCTCTCTGACTACTTCACAGTTGAAATGTGTCTATTTAAAGGCTTATTGACTTTTATTTTCCTCTCTCTTTTGTTTTTTTTTTTGTTAAAAGTGTGAAAAGACCCTCCCCTTCCTAATAGGAATCTGTAAACTTGCATGGCTGGCTAAACTCAAATATCAAACTGATTTAACTCATAATCTCATTTCAACCTCATTAATGGATATCAGTATTCTTTAGTACCTTTAGTACCTGAGGTTTACCCTAACAAAATCCTCAGAAGTTAAAGACTATTAGATTAAAACAGTAATAGTAGGGCATACATTTCTACAAACATACGACCTTGGAAACAAAAAGAACTGTTGATTTTCTCCAGAATTATTTTAACATGAACAGCAACTGCCTGAGCTTCCCCTACTGCCTGAAAAAGTAATTACATCTGAGTCAGAAGGAACACATTTCAAAGAAAGCAGAATCTTAGAGACTCTGCTGAAAATTACAACTACAGTGCAAATTGTTAGGAACAGTGTGGTAAAAACATGAAAACAGGCTAACAGCAGCATCCTGATTGCCCTTCACTCTGAATTTGAAAATATACCTACTTTTCTTGAAGTCCCTTGGATTTTTGAAGAATTCTCTCATTATTTCACCACTGTGGGTTTCAGTTACAATGTCATGACTGACCAGTTTTCTGAATCTGAACTTTGATATTTTTAACGTGAATGTACTTTCAATCAACTTTGAAGAGCTGGGGAGCTGTATCACCTTTGAACACAATTACAGAGTTACATAGCACGACAAATTGTTGCATCTGGACTACAAATTTTGCTTTGGAACAATATATCCAAGAGATGCAATTTAGAGTCTTCAATAACTGAGTCTTAAAAGGAATTACCTAAAGAGGCAAAAAGTGATCTCATGATAAGGTTATCTTTACAGAAGAAATAAGGGGTTCCAGCATTTCACATTTAATTTTAGGTACTTTCAATTGCTTGAGTCAACCCTTATGTCTTAGGAAACTACTGAGGACACAAGTTAGAGGATTAAGTCTTAGCCATAACAAGATTGAAGGGAGGATCCGCCTTCCCCCTACAATTTCCAGACAGCTGAGGGTCTCAACTGACACAGTCCAATGAGAGAGAGAAGAAGGCACTTTTATAGCATAGTTCATCAGATTGATATGAAACATTTGCTTTAGAGTGAAATGATCCACACTGTACAATCATCTTTTTTATCTCCATTGACTATAAAGAAATTCTTGGATGATTTATTCAGATATAAATGCATTCACTGTAGATACCTGTAGCTAGGCAGATGAATCTAATCCAGACTCCCAGCTGAATTTAAGTACCTAAACCAGTTCAACCATTTCCTAAGTAAAAAGCCTTGCTGTAGCAGTCTAAAAGGAAGACTGATGATCTGGATAGTGGAAGATATTAGTTCAAGTCTCTGATACAGTTAAATTTTTATCTGTTTATACAAAATGAAACATCTGCAGACAGAGAGACTGAAAAAATCTCATTGCAGAAAACTGACTTGCCTGGAAGCCAGTTAGGACACTCATGTAGATCATAGGAGAGAGAACTAAGCTTAATTTTTTCCAGGCACTGGAGAAGGAAGAGCAAGATGTTTTGAAGATGAGTTTCCAATGCCTTCAATCTAGACAAAAGGTTGTCCAGGACATCTTCAGTCACCTCTAAAAATCATAGAATCAAAGAACCAGTAAAGTTGGAAGGGACCTCTGGAGGTACTGGCTCATGAGCCATATACATGAGCCATGCTGGCTCATGGTCATCCACCAGCACTCCCAGGGCCTTCTCTGCAGAGCTGCTCTCCAGAAGGTCAGCCCCCAGCTTCTACTGGTGCCTAGAGTTATTTCTCCCTAGGTGCAGCACTCTGCACTTGCCCTTGTTGAACCTCAGGAGGTTCCTCTCTGCCCAACTCTCCAGCCTGTCCAGGTCTCTCTGAACAGCAGCACAGCCCTCGGGTATGTCAGCCACTCCTCCCAGCTTGGTATTATTGGCAAATTTGCTGAGGAGAAACTCTGTCCCCTCATTCAGGTCATTGATGAAGAAGTTGAACAGGACGGCACCCAGAGCTCTGGGGGATGCCACTAGCCACAGGCCTCCAACTAGACTCCATGCCACTGATGACGACCCTCTGAGCTCTGCCTTTCAGCCAGTTCTCAGGCCACCTCACCGTCCACTCGTCTAACCCACACTTCCTGAGCTTAGCTAGGAGGATGTTATGGGAGACAGTGTCAAAAACCTTGCTGAAGTCAAGGTACACAATGTCCACTGCTCTTCCCTCATCAACCCAGCCAGTCATGCCATCATAGAAGGCTATCAGATTGGTTAAGCAGGATTTCCCCTTGCTGAATCCATGCTGGCTGCTCCTGATCACCTGCTTTTCCTCCATATGTCTGGAGATGACATCCAGAATGAGCTGTTCCATCACCTTTCCAGGGATGGAGGTGACCCTGGCTGGCCTATAGTTGCCTGGGTCCTCCTTCTTGCACTTCTTGAAGACTGGAGTGACACTGGCTTTCTTCCTGTCCTCAGGCCCCTCTCCAGTTCTCCAGGACTTTTCAAAGATGATGGAGAGTGGCCTGGCAACAACATCCGGCAGCTCCCTCAGTCCCCGTGGGTGCATCCCATCCGGGTCCATGGATTTGTGGATGTCTAGCCTGCCCAGAAGGTCTCTAATCCTATCCTCCTCAACCAAAGGAAAGTCTTCCCTTCTCCAGACTTTCTCCCTCACGTCCAGGCTGCAGGATTCCTGGGGGCTGCCCTTAACAGTGAAGACTGAAGCAAAGGTGACATTCAGTAATTCTGCCCTCTCTGTATCCCTTGTCACCAGGGCCCCCGACCCATTCAGCAGTGGGCCCACATATTCCCTAGTCCTCCTCTTGCTGCTGATGTATTTGAAGAAGCCCTTCCCGTTGTCCTTAGCATCCCTTGCCAGACTCAAGTCCAGCTGGGCCTTAGCCTTCCTCACCGCATCTCTACATACTCAGACTGCATTCCTATAATCCTCCCAAGCAGCCTCTCCCCTCTTCCACATTCTATGTATTTTCTTCTTCTGTCTGAATTTGGCCAAGAGCTCCTTGCTCACCCATACAGGTCTCCTGCCCCTTTTGCTGTGCTTCTTATTCATTGGGATGCACTGCTCTTGAGCTTGGAGGAAGTGATGTTTGAATATTAGCCAGCTCTCCTGGACCCCCCTTCCTTCTAGGGCCTTAATCCATGAGACTCCACCAATTAGGTCTCTGAAGAGCCCAAAGTCCACTCTCCTGAAGTCCAGGGTTGCAGTCCTGCTTGTTGCCTTACTTCTTTCTTTCATACCACTCTCAGCAAGGCAGCCTCCAGGAGTGGTGCAGAGAGAGCTCTGAGGCAATGATTGTATTCTGGCTGGGAGTTGGGATCTAATCTGAGTAACATGAAGTATCCAAAATTATTTCTGACTTGCACACTGGTAGGAGTGTGCACCTCCAAGACAATGGAGGGTGTTTTGTTTTGTTTCATTTTAAAAAAATTCTGACTTAACCATAAGTGTCTGGTGCAACATCAGACATTGTCAAGTATCACTCTTTAATATCCATCTGCCATTTCAGAGAGGCAGAGGTCTCCCACGGGTCCTGTGCCATGTCTACCAACTTAATGGACACATCTCAGATAGCCTAGGCCAGCTCAAATACCATTAGACGCCTATGCTTAGGCAACTGAATCAAACCCTAATGTGGCATTCATTAAAAACTAAGACACCTACATTTAGTTGTCCAAAGTGTGAACATAAACATATGTAGTAAGTGGTTAAGTTCTCATTATAGTCAAAGCAGATCCAGTGAATATAGTCAGTAGAACTTGGGCAGCGATTCTGGTTGCCCTAAAATAGATATTTAATGTCTGGTCAGTTTAATACTACTGTTGATGCTTCTGACCTTAGTGGTTAGTGGCTCAAATGAGTATGTTGGCTGAGTGCTTGCAGTTTAGAGAAAAGACAGGAGGTCAGAATCTGACAGAGAGAGGTGCTGCCTCATATTACTCATTTCTTCTGCCTTTAGAAAATAGCACTGAGCAAGATTGTCCCTACTGTCAGGCAGGTGCTGACTGCCAGGAAGACTAAGAAGCTGTTATAGAAGTGAGTTTTGGCAGCCTCCCCAGGTTCCCCAGACATTAAAGTGTGGCAATCGTTCAGGTGCAGTTATCTATATTATTTCCTTGATCTGACCTCCAAGAGTTTTCCTCTGCTAAAAAAAATCTGAGGAATCCTGTGTGTGTGTGTGTGTGTGTGTGCGTGTATGTGCAAGTGCGCGTGTTCCCTCTTTTAGCAATCCCCATAAATTACCCCCTTGAGAATAGATTGATTCCTTCCTGGTTATTCTCAAATCACCTTGAACAATATCAAAAGATTTGAGTAATTTTTTTTCATTTGTTTCTGATGAAAATAATATATGAATCACACGGTCTATATGTATGTCTGTATATCACTCCAGCAATTTTTGAACTTACTGTCTAATTTCAATCAAATTTTACAAAAGACTAGAGCTCCCATACAGGATCCCTTAAAAACAGTGAACTGGGTAAAGCAGAAATAATACCTGAAAATGTACAAGTTTGCACCTCAAAATTCTGGATATTATTTGCAAATTCCAGTATGGAAAGTCAAATATGGTACCCTGTGTGTTAACACCAGAATTGTTGGTGAGAAAAAAGGCTTATAGATACAGGCACAGATAACACAAAATATTAGATTAATTTGGTTTAAAGAACAATCAACTAAGATATGTAAATCCATAGGAAATTAAGTTATATTCATTTAGGTACTCAGGAGAATGTGATTCACGTTATACTTTTTATGATTGGAAGCATTAATTTAAATGAACTTACAGTTTATATCAGAAAAAATGTATACAAGAATGTTGTATTTTTAGAGGGTATTATTCATTGAATTCATTCAACTGTAGACATCCAATGTGTCTTGCTGAGAAAGAGTTCTAGTCTCCATTGATGTATTTACAGGCTTTTAAGGTGGACTTCGTCAATTCAGAAGAACCGATTTCCTTAATATTTTCAAAGTAGGAGAAATTCACACTTCTCTGAATGCCACTTGACTGCAAGCAAAAATGTTAACAGCTTGTGAGAGTGCTAATTAGAGCATCATAAAATTTATTGGGCTCCTTTGACTCTAACCTCACCAGAAGATCAAACTCAGTCTGTTACGAAAAAACAAGGATTTTACTTCTATCTTCACATCTGAGCAAGGAATCTTAAATTCAGATTTCAGTTTTAGTTCATGTATGTTTTTATATTACATACCTTTTTGGTATTTTCTTGTGTACTTCTGGAGCATTTCATTCTTGTGTGGTTTCACTGGCAGACGTGGTCTGCACTGGAAAAGAGGAATTGCTGTCAGCCTTCTCACCATTCAGCCCTGCCTCACTGCAAGGCAGCTAAGCTTGCAAACCTGTATCCACATCCAATTAATAGCGCTAACACAGGACATCCATAGTAGCAGGGATGAATATCTGCATAAAGGTCCACTGTAATATGGCTCAGATAAATATGTCTTGGCTTCTGTAGCTGTATATGTGTGTGTACAAATGGGGATACGATTTGGTAACTATTTTTGAGCAGATACTTAATTCGTAGATACTCTGTCTTGATGATTATCTCCACAGTGCCTTAAGGGAAGGTTTAAAGATACAGCAATTTTGCTTTCTCAGTTAGAAAGGACTGAAGCTCAAATTGAGGAAATAATTGTGCCTAAATTTTAGTTATCCAGTGAACGGTGGCTATGAGTATTTCACACATGATCAATGGGATTAGGTAAGATCTTGTGAAGGTCTCAGGGAAGAGATCTTCTCCACTTCCTTTCTGTCACTGAAGTTTGGCAGACTGGATATATATATATATATATATATATATATATATATGTATGTATGTATGTATGTATATATGCATAGGGCCACACACACAGAACATAAGCACTCTTCCAGGTAGTACTTCTCCTTTCAGAGATGAGAGTTGGCGTACAGGTTAGTTTCCCAAATTAGGCAAACTGGAATACAACACGGCTCTCTAACCTCCACATCTGGTCACGGCAGCCTAAGGATCTTTATGAAATCAACTTGGTTGGAAAATATGTTTTGTGCTTTGTTTCAGAAACAGTTTAGTGCATCATACATCTTATTTTGACATCTAAGCCAAATGGCCAGGCACGCTAGTGTTCAGCACACTGTGACTCCCATTGCTTTTGCTGTCTTTAGGGGTTTGAAAATCTGGCAAACTTTTCTTCGGGTAATGAATTCAATTTAGGTCATTTTTTTCTTGAGTAGGATCTAAGGTCTTTTCAAAATCTGACCTCAATTACCCAAGAAGAGTTTTAAATCTGCATCTTAATATCTGAAAATTACTAAAAGATACTCTCACATACCTTTTATAGGAAATAGAGTGATGACTGAATTCAGTCTACTTGACCAAATTTTTGTTGGTTAATGAAACAGCCCTGAGACAGGTAAGTGTCCATCTTCATCATATAGTCACTGCAGCCAAATAAATTCCTTAAAAATATCTACCACTTATCCGACTAAAGATGTTGAAAAGTGGGAAAGCACAGTTTTTGAAAATTTAAAATAATAAGATTTTTTCTTTTTTTAATAAAATGCATTATTATTTGCAGTTACTTTTATCTACATTGTCTATGACAGGATGAGAATTGGAAATAATTTTGGAATATTTAGAGGTTTTCTCATAAATCATTCAGACTATATTAAACTACACAAAGATATTCTGAAAAGCAATTAGAGGAATTTTTGAAGTAATTTAAAACATTTCCATTTATTTGGCTAACAAGTTAATAACTTGTTTATTTTTAATACACATGCATTGGAAGTGACAATGACAACTGGGGATTGTTTTAAATGTCAGATTGCTTAATTAATTTTTTATCAAATTAATCATTCATGTTCTAATGCCTAGAGGCATAGTACATGTTTAGAGGGGCTGTTTTCTCAATACACATGAGTACCAAGATATTTACAGTTTCATTTTTTATCATGTAAATCTATATAACAAAAAAAATCTAGCCTGCATTTTGTAAATTTTGTTATTACTTTTCACGATAGCAGGAAGCATGAGTCCTTTTATGAACAAGCATTGTGTGATAGCATCATGAAACTGTCATAGAAACATCATTTTTATGATCCTCATTTTTATTTTCCACTTGTACATCACATTTAATTTTGACACTTTTCTATTCCTACAATACTAATTTTACTTCAGCTAATAAATGGATAATTTGATCTTCTTGAATGCCCCCTAAAATGCTGCCAGTAACACATCCGAAATGCAAATACAAAAAAAAAAAAAAAACAAAAAAAACAACATTATCACATTATCACATCAGGAAAAGCCTTGTTTATTTGCACTGTTTTTTTCTAAATAAAAATAAAAATAAAGTATTATTATTATTATCTGACCTCTGAAGAATTACCAAGGAAAGTATCAACAAAAATGATGACTCAGGTTCAAAAAAAATTAAAGATCATTTTTGTAAAGAGCAGTATCTTTCTTTCTAACTGGCTGTTTTAGTTTTTCATATTCATTTTGTGAGCCACAAAGGTTGAAATATTTATTTATTTTAAGAAGGCTTGAACATGAATCAGACAAGGTTGTGAGAGTTAGGACTTTAAGGACACCAAATGTCCTGAATCTTGAACACACAGAAATTGCATAAATTGAGCCATACAAAATGCTTGAACCAAGAAGTACTGGAAAGAGAGCATTCAGGAAACCTAAGCAGGGCACATCTTATCACAGCTGCCTATATAAGCGAAGGTGTGAAATTGGCTAGATGTAAAGTGCTTCAAATACACAAAGCCAACAAAATGAATTCTCCTTAGCTCCTTCAGTGACTACAGCTTCACTGTCTCCAGAAGAGGCTATGATTATACAGTTATTCCATATTTATTGATGTGTTTCAAATGAATTTATTTGATATCAGTCCAAATAATCAAGCTTCTATGCTTATGCATACTACTATGTGTGCTATTATGCATTACATATGTAATGATAAACTCCCTCTCTCGTATATACACACACACACACCATCTCTAAGACAAGGATATACACAAATCAGGAAACTGTAATGATATCTAAAAACTTTCCATCCTTTTAATAGACTTGTGAGTGCTAAAAATACCAACAGCATATCTTACGAAAGAGTGAATGCTTACTGTAGAAAGAAAAGATAGCATTACTGTATACTCTCTACCCTAATCAAATGTTCTAGGAGTCATGTACAAATAAGCTTTTAGCATAAAGAAATTCTACTAAAAATAATGAAGTAACATATGTGGTTTTTTACTGACAATATTTTGTTTTCTGGTCTCATAAGCGTTATTATCCGCTTACCTCCAGTTGTCAAAGGAAACCTGCTCTCCAGCAATTACAGTAAATTCTCAGAACAAGATCTGATTCATGTTTGAACTTCTTGGTTTATAAACTTCTGTAACAGTTTGTAAAGAGGAAAATATTTTTTTTCTATTTTTACATGACTGTATTTTTGAAAGTTATTTTTATCTTTTTTGGCTGAACAAATATTTCCCACATCATTATAGACAGTTGGTGTGGTCGTGGTCAACACAATGGTCATTTTCACTTAAAAGTATAAGTTTTTCTGTCTATGAAAAGCAGTCCCTTTATAGAACCAATTATCTGATTTCTCTTTCATATCAGTTCCTTGTGCTATAGGCCACTATCACAGAAATATGTTCTATTACAAGGCACTTGTTATCTGGAGCACTGCTATTTTGGTTGGTAACTGTAATTTTTTTTTAGTCTTGTAAGTATGAAAGTTTCTTCCAGTAGTCTACATACTTTCCTACTCTAGAAGTGCCAACGACCCTTGGAAATTACACTTTCACCACTTCTAGTGGTATCAAAGGGTTGCAGCAATCAACTTTGCATGCATTAAAATGAGGGAACACTTTTCCCCAAATTCCTGCAAGTCATTCAGAAGAAGACCATGACTCATACAGACACCAAAACAGTAAAAGTGTTGTGTTGCCTACAGACCCCTAAGCACAATGAGACTGGCTTGGTGTTCAAATTACAGCCAAACACCAAGGGTAGGGTACTAGACTAATCACTACCAATAGGACAATTAGTGAGGAACAGGACCATATATAGAATGGACTTGCATTTCTCTTTTATAATAATGAAACAAGACGCGCGCACACACACACACACACACACACACACGGAAAGGGTACCAGAGTGGCTAATTCTGCGTATCTAATTCTGAAGTAAGTGCCAAAACATCTGGCTGATTTCTTATGAGCTTGTATAGAACTGCAGAGTGTCTCTGCCTATGCTACCAACCCTGGGCATCTGTAGTAAGTTATCACACAATCCTACACATGCTATGTCCTAAAAGTGGCTTGATGTGACTCTCAAGTTTTTTTGTTTGTTTGTTTGTTTTTGCCTTTTTTTAATGACCTGTAATCAAAATTTGTGATTCATATTTATATGTTTGAGATATCTTTAGGGCATAGTTAGCACAGTATAACAACACATGCACCCTTGTCCTATGATCTTGATTATTTCACTGTAGCACAGTAATACTCCATTGGAAAATCTAGTTATAGCATTTTGGTAACTGCTAGTTATTGGAATCTATTAGTTACAGCAATGTTACTGATATATTGTCAAAGCTATTTTATTAACAATGGTCATGTGGGAGTAGTAACAATGCTGTTTCTAAATCATACTATTATTCACATTTAATTATTACTAGTTGGATAACTCTAACCCCTCTTTGCTGCCTCTGCCCTAGTGCTCTGCGTGTTCCCTGAGACATGCTTTCCCTTAATACTTTTCATCATTATCATAAGTATCTTGCAACTGTAACAAAGAGAGCAGAGTGACGCAGTAATCTAGTTCTACAGTAAAAGCCAGGGATTATGCAAAATGATAGAGGTGAGATTTAAAAAGAAATCATGTTTCATGCAAAAATAATAACGATTTTTAGGGAAAATGATCATTATCTTTGCCTAAAGAAAAAAAATCTTTCTATTTGTTCATAACTTTTGAGAATATGTCTCTGGTCTAATCTGCACTAAACAATACTAGATAAATCATCCTCCCCCTCTCCCCTTTATGGTTACAATATAAGGATTAAACAAGGTGGTCTGCTATCCTTAAGCAGATATTGCTCTCCTACTGGAGCTAATCCACAGGCAAAATGCATAGAACATCCTAAGTTATTACCTAGTTAAGAAGATATTTCCACTGCATTTCTCCTGGTTTTGCCCTTCAGTGTGGCTTTTTGCTTAATCATTGTTCTGAAATGATATAAGTATATGCCTGCCTATCTATCTTGCTTAATCCTTCCTCAAACATGTATGAAGGGTAATTGATTCACAAACATTTCAGAAAAAAAAAAAAAAAATGATTTATAAAACCTAGTTGAATGTCTTCATGGATACCTGAAAAAAGGCAAAATCTGAAATCTAGAAAAGAAATGTAAGCTATATGGATTGGTTTTAAATCCATGTATTCTATTTCCAGTTATGCTACTGTTTTGAAGATAAATACGTTCAAACTGAAGAATAGCTATATTTAACTATCTCAGAACTGTGCAGTCATTCATATTTGCCTACACAGGCATTTCTGAGGCTTAATTAAACTAGTTTTTTCTGTAAGTTTTACTTGTTCTGAACTGTAAACACAGAATCATAGAATTGGTAAGGTTGGAAGGGACCTCTAGAGATCAGCTAGGCCAACCTCCCTGCTCAAGCAGGGTCACCTAGAGCACGTTAGACAGGGTTGCATCCAGATGGGCCTTGAAAATCTCCAGAGAGGGAGACTCCACAACCTCTCTGGGCAACCTGTGCCAGTGCTCCGTCACTCTCACACAGAAGAAATTCCCCCTCACGTTCAGGTGGAACTTCCTGTGCTTCAGTTTCTGCCCATTGCCTCTTGTCCTGTCACATGGGACAACTGAAAAGAGTTTGTCCCTGTCCCCTTGACACCCTCCCTTCAGGTACTTGTACACATTGAGAAGATCCCCTCTCAGTCTTCTCTTCCCCAGGCTGAAGAGGCCCAGCTCTCGCAGCCGTTCCTCATAGGCAGGTGCTCCAGCCCTCTCATCATCTTTGTAGCCCTATGCTGGACTCTCTCCAGTAGCTCCATGTCTCTCTTGTCCTGGGGAGCCCAGCACTGGACACAGGACTCGAGATGAGGCCTCCCAGGGCTGAGGAGAGGGGCAGGATCACCTCCCTCCACCTGCTGGCAACACTCTTCCCAGTTCACCCCAGGAGACCATTGGCCTTCCTGGCCACAAGGGCACATTGCTGGCTCATGGTCAACCTATTGTCCAGCACTCAGTTCATTGAAATTCTATGTGAATAATTAGTACACACAAGTCTAAGAATGACAAGATCTAGACATCCAATGTTTGCGTCTCTGATCTACAGACAAAAGGTTTTACAGGAGTTCAATGTATGGCTGCTATTATTACAAGGGTCTGATTAATATATAATGATAGGCTAATCCTCACTATTTTTAACCATCATATTACTATTTAAAATTAATATTTTTTAACCATGAGGTGCACCTTGCTCACACTTAAAGGTTAAAATCTTAATTAATATTACTTGAATGTACATTATGATAATGTAATGGCAGTATAAGAGGAGCATCTGAAAAAAAAACCAATGATATTACAGTACACAATCTCTATATGTCAGGTGTTCTGCATGATAATTATAATCAGGATATCTGAATTATATTTCCTTCAATTTTTCATTTTTATAATCTATTCTTTTCAGAATCTACCTTTATGTCTCCTTTAAATACAGTTTTTAAATGTTAACCAGTTCAGTGGAGTTTGGGGTTTTGAGGGTTTTTTGTTTGTTTGTTTGTTTGTTTGTTTGTTTTACAAAACAGCACTGTATTCATTAAAACAAACAAGCAGATAGAACTTTTGAGGTTCTACTTTCTCATCTCTCTTCTCATGAATCTCTGGAAAAGTCTTTGGCAATTCTATATCTGTTTTCAAAATTACAGTTATCTATTTACATGAATATTTTTTGGGGTGAAGGAATTTTAATATAAATAGGTAGTTACAAGATCACCAACAAGTAATTATAACCAGTTAATGTCCAATGCCTCCTGCAATTATGGAGTCTTCGGGAGCATATGAAAAGGTAATTTAAATCTTCTCACTTTAGTATATATCACGACTCTGAAATGAACATGCTATGAATATTTAAGTTTTTGGTTTATTCTTTTAAACAAGTGCATTAAAAGAGTTTCAGGCGGAGAGACTTCTGGATTAATAATATAATGTTTCAGCCAGGTGCCTCAGCTCCCTGGTAGAAGAACAGTAAGTGAGGCAGAACAGCCAGGACAATTGGGCTGTAATGGATTTCAGCACTCAAATTCTAGCTTTCAAGGTTTAAAAAAATTGCTAAAATCCCTGAGGTACAGGAAGGCTTGCCTGTGCACACATATCAACTAGGATAAGACCCTACCAGCCTTTCACACATTTCAGGATTGAACTCCTTCAAATAGCATGTTTTCTTCCCAGTTGCTGATCCCTGACATTTCAGTGATGGGTCATCAGTTCATCAGTTTGCTTAACTGCAGTTAGTTTGGAATGATTTGAAAACAGAGTTTAGTTTTTATTACCATTTGCAGCTAGACTGGTTTTCTCAAATGTTGATTTTTAACTCATCTAAATAGATGAATGTCTCGCTTCAAGGTAGGCGATGCTTGATTCATAGTTCTGTACAATGTCATCCCCTTGAAAAGAACTGCAGGAAATGGGAGCATCAAGGATAATTGCTTTGCAGTGGGCTTCAGCACTCAGCTCTACTCTCTTTCAAGATTCAAAAGTAAAGATTAAGCCCCAAGGGTATGGAAAAGAAAAGTCACTGCAGACTAGTCAAACAGCAGAAGCCCTCTTCTCCTCCCTCCTTTTTCACTCTTTAAGAGTAACCACTAACATGCATATAAGCTCTGTACTGCAAGCACTTCGATCAAAAGCTAACCTTATATACAGTCAGTGATGAATCAAGACTTAATTCCTTACAGGAGTTCTTTGATTAAAAAAAAAAATGGTAAAAGTATAATGGTAAGACTGCAAATATGGCAGTTCTATTGTTTTTTAATCACTCCAGCAGTTCTCCAGAAGCCTAATCTTGGTCAAATTATTCACTTAATTAAGTACCGTGTAGCAGGTACAATTAATGAGTTACCTCACAGCGCATTTTCCTTCAAAACTCATCCCGCTGGTATGAGCTAGGCAGCACTGCCATTGGCAAGTAGAAACGCTCCCTTTTGGGGGCATAACGCGGTAGGACTGCTGTTCTCTCCCTTGCATCTCATTTGCATGATGAGCTTTTAGGAGGAAACATGCTCCCACGATTAACCAGCTAGCTCCAGTGCTAAAAGCAGCACCGACTTTGGTTTCCACTGCTTTAACTTACCAATAGTAGGGTGGAGCGCCTTTATTGTGATTATGTCTCAGGGAAAAGCTACATTAGAAATGCATACTGTAAAACTGGTCTCCGATATGTAATACTGATATGCTGTTAAAATGGTAATAATCTTAGATCTGTACTGATAGCGCCTAATGCTAAGACTTTGTCCGGATGACACCTCTCCCCACAGCACTGACTCACAAGAAGAAATGAACTAGGACAAAATATTGTAAGCAGTATTTTACTGTTACCACTACTGAACTTTAAACTTCCTCATGTTTACCTAATAGTCCATCTTTTGCTCTATCTTCTATCCACATTTCAAAATGGCAGCCAAATTTGGCTGCGAAGAATTCAAAAAAACTGTTCGAAAATAGCTATTTAATTTGAAAGCATATGCTAGAACTACTAGTCCAGTATATACATATATATATAAAAATATATATATGCACATTTTATTTAACAACAAACCTAAGTAATATATATTTGGCAGAAGCCTTTGATGCATTCAGAATAAACTTTCACAGATAGAAAAAAGTCAGTAAAATAAAAAAAATGCAAATTCAATTTAATATATGCATAACTAACAAGGAAATACATGCTATTCTGTATCTAAGTATTAAAATTAAAAAGCTAAAAGTACAAAGGAGCTCACAGTTCACTACCTGGTACGCTGGTGATATGGTTTAACAGAAATACTGCAATAGGGTTATTGGAAAGAGGTTTTCCAGACTAAAAGCCTAAGCAGAAAATAAATGACCTGCACGCTGTGCTTAAATTCAGGCAATAGATAGAAACTGTTGTTCACTGAGGGGTTCCGCTCACACTGACTGCAGAGCTATCAGGAGATCATGACTTTGCTTCACTTGTGCAGTGTCTAGTTTGTTCTTTTTCCCTACTGACATGATTTCCCTGACACATTTATGCAAACGTCGTTTGCTCTTTGCCCACTTACTGTTATGAAGCATAACCTTATTTTTTCCCATCTGTAGGAGGGCGCTTGTGCTTGCCAGCCACAAAAAGAAAAAAAAGAAAAAATTCTGGGTTACTCCTGGGATAAGAAGCTGGTACTGTGCGGGCTGAAGGGACCTCAGGATGCCTCAGACCATCCTGCAGACTCTGGCATGCTCCACCTATGAATAATAAACATGAATAAAGCACTCTGGGATGCCAGCTCTGTCTGTTTTATTTGGCTGTTTATACCTTATTATGTACCTCTCTGTAGTTAAAAAGTTGTAACTGGGAAGAAGAGAGGAAAACTGCCTGTCTGCCTTGTACCAGCACAATGGGTTTAGGGGAGTTTTCTGGGAAAAAAAAAGGGAAAAAAAAAAAAAAGGAAGCAATACTTTCTCCGAGAGTGACGGGCCATGCCGCGATGGGCGCAGTGTGGGCGGCAGCTGGGGGGAGCAGGCTCAGAGCCGTGCGTCCGCGGCGCCGAGCAGCCTTTCCAGGCTCCCCACGCGGGGAATATGCAGAGGTTCTTGAAGCACTCGGAGCCGCATGAATTTGGCAAGAAAGCAGAACTAGAGAAAGAACCTGCCCTGCAAACTGGCACAAGGCTAGTGAGGGCTGGGGAGGGAATTTGTTTCCAGAGGTTTTATTTTAATTCATTGATCAAGTAAAGCTGTTTTCTCTATTTAAAAGGTCATCTTGCTCTAATAAAATCTAACTTGATTGGTTGATTTTCTGGGGTGTGTTCATTTTAAGAAAAAGAGACAAAACTCTAAGTCAGCATTCAGCTGTATGAAAAGTACTATAGAGCAGGTATTGCTTGATCCCAAGGGAAGCGGAAAATAAGTTCATGAGTATATTTTTATGCAGATGGTGAGGAATTTAATGTTAACTTTCAAATCTAGCAATATCAGTGATCTCAAAGTGTGTATCTTGCAGTATCATCTCCCTTCATACCTGCTTAAAGACTGAGCAAGATAAAGGGTTAAATAAATGTTTATTAAAAAATATGCCATCAGAACTGCTCCAAAGTGCTCAGGGAATGCAGGGTGCACAACTGGCAGGATAACAGGACACAAAGATACAGAGAGAGACACATCAAAGCATCAAACCACATCTCAAACAACAAATAGGGAGGTTTTGAAGTGTGGGTTAGCAAAGCCCTATAACAATATCTTTCCTCTCTGCCCTCATTTGAGGGCAATTTGAGGGCTGCATACTGATCCCATAAGCAAGAACACCTCACTTACTTTTGAAGTTGTGTGGGAATGTTATTTATTTCTGAATATTACTGTTCATTAGTCAATGTTCTGTTTCGTGATATGTCCATAGAGAAAGTTGATGGCATTCTGGGTTAATGCAAAATGGTCAAAAATTTGGTAAAGTATCTTTTCACCCTCCCATAGAGAATATTAATGATGTTTTATCTAATTAGATTTTTTTATATGGGGACTACAATCAGAATAAAAGATGATAGAAAAAATGCTAAGAATTTTTAAACACTTTTCATTTGAACAGTCAACTTTTCTATTTGGCATTGAATCCTAAAGATATCCTTTCCAGAGTCAAGGCCATTGCAATTTTCTAACAAGTGCAACATCTATGAAATTAAATGCTATGGGTACAACAATGCACTGGCAAATTTTGGCCTCAGTGGGTAATTTTCTATCTCTGGATACTCTGCAATTTTATACTCTCAGAAATTAGGCTATTAAGCTTTGCCTAGCCAGCCGGTTGTACTGAGCTGTTGAACTGTAGATCTTAAAAAGGGAAAGTACAAGATCATACTGAACTATGGAGCAACAGGCCGATAGAGCCACCCTAGTGGGAGAAAGGAAGCAAATTAATTTTGGCAATTATTCTATTTCTACAACAAAACTAATCTCGAGAGAGCTGCCAGAACAATCAAAACTACATTCGCTCTGTGAAGGTGTTAGGATGGATTAAGTAATCCTGAACTCTGCAGAAGTTCAGAAAGAAAGCGATACAAAGACAGAATTCAGAGCGTAGCTGCACAACAACAAATGTTATGGAAAATATGCAGAACTACAGGGAAATAAGAAAAAAATAGAATCAGATAGGTTATTATGAGAAAAACATGACTAGAAAAGACACAACAGTTTTCTGCAAACAATTGTATTTATGCAAAGAAATCAGGACTCGATTATCCTTATTGACTACAGTGAAAAATAACACTCACAGTACAGAAATATTTGATTGTAAAAGAAATATTTTCTGACCCAATGGACTGAATGTAAGTTCAGGGTGCAGCTAAAAAAATAGTAAAAAAGAATGATATTTACAACATTATATAATTCAGTGACTTTATGACACAATAACAAAAATTGCAACTGATTTGTGAAGTTATCCAAACAGAAAAGTTCCAAATGATGTAACACAGAAGGAAGCAGGAGTTAAGTGAAAAGATTTGATTTCATCTCCCTCTATAACAAAGAAGGATGGATGTAATTTTCCTGAGTATGGAAAACAGTCATGTTTTCTATTATAACTAAGGAGAAATTAACAGTAGGGAAGGAAGGCATTTGAGAGAAAAAAAAAAAAAGTGATCTCTGAATCTTGTTCTCTGCTGGGCTGAGACATCTGCCTTACGGAAAGTGTATTAGGTGTTCTGAATAAATCTTCAGATACCTTCAAAGGCACTTGAGCGTGTCTTTTGACTATATGAAGTGTAATTTTTTTCCTTTCTCTGATCTGAATCATTCTGTAGTGGCCACATACTCTTTTAAAATTCTACTATAGCTGAACTATGTGCTCAGAGTAGGCAGCTTGATTATGGTCTACAACATTCTTCCTTATTTTCTTTGAGATAAGTAAATCACTGTTCATCATGAGACCATAACAAGAATAGTCATGCTGGCTCAGAGAAAAGATTCATTTCTTACAACAGGCAGTGGCAGAGGCATTGAGAAAGAGTGCATGGTCTGCAGTTTCAGTAATCTGCAGCCCAAAGATTTTTTGAGGCAATAGCTGTGTTTGCACCTTTATGTTTAATAGAACATGTATTCAGAATTTTTTAATATTTTGTCTTTTAGAAACTGAAAACTCTCCTGAACTTCTTCTGCTTGGAATGCCCATACTGTACTGATATACAGATTCTGAGGTGTCTTTGTTTCTTTCATTCTTTAAACCATTTTCATGATTCTGCTGTTCTCTTTCTTTTCTTTAGTATCATGAATGCTATCACATCATGATTACCTTCATATAATTTTTGTCCCTGCTTTCCAATGCTCAGATGGTTATTGAGTCTTAGCCAGAATCATATTAGAATCAAAACTAAAATGACTAATCTTCAATACCAACACTTCATATTTTCTCTATTGCTTCTGTACATTCAAAGAACTTCAGAAATGTCTGCTTTTGAAAGAATATGATCTGGTGTGTTTTTTCTCTACTAAGTATTCAGATAATAAAAGTTTACTGTTATTACCAACTCTACCTTTTGATATTCATCTTATATTGAAAGAAATACATCATCTATCTTTTTATACTAGTACAAGGCTCTAGAATAGATTTCTGCCACAACATCATCCCAGTTCCCTTCCTCTTATATTTCACTCAGTAAGCCTGCCTGTGATTCCTCCTCCTCCCTCTGAAATTCTTAATATGCAATACTTTCTTCCTGACATTTTTCCTAATCAGGCTTTATACTAATATTCCAGTCCTGGTCTTATCTTACACAATCTAAGCGATACCAAAGGCTTTTTTTCTTTGTTTAGTCTTTGTGTACACTAACATTAAGATCCTCTTTGTTTATTTTCCATATGCACAGTGATAATGCATAGATAGTTAAAATTTTAACAGGTTATGCTGCCAAGTCCCTTTCATCTCTTTGAACCTTTGAGCATTTTTCCCCTCACTTAGATTTCAACCTATAAGACTTTTTTTTTCTTAAAAAAAAAAAAAAAAAAAAAAAAAAAATCATAACTTTTTGTTACTAGTCCCTGGCCTATATTTTAAACTTACCCCAATCTATAGCTATAACTAGATTTATAAGTCAGTTATCACCTTTATCTCATCAGATAAATCACCATGTTCCTTCATGGAATCGTTGACCATCATTCTTCATGGAGTACCATGCAGTTCAAAGACTTATTAGGAAAAACTGATTTTGGAAGGTCCTTAAGAATTTCTCTTCATAAGGGAGTGTAGAGTCACTCAGAGTTAAGATTTCTTAAGTATATGATGATAATCTCAACTATTCTAAAAGCTCACTTGCTAACAGTGACCAAAAAGCAAATTTCTATTAGTTCTGATGTTTTGCTTAACTGACCTTCAAAAACATTATTTCAGGAGCTGTAACAATGTTTTCACATGAATAACTATTTGAGAAGGACCCTCAGTCTATATTTTAAAAAATGCAATAAATAAATGAAAATGTTTAAAGGTGTTATGTTTTTTTGTTACTCATTCCAATAAAGAGCGGTATTTGTCTTGGGAATTGTAAAAGCCTGTGCTAACTGCTACATAAAACAGTCTACCAAATGGATATAAACATGATAAACAACTATGAGCTGTTGAAATTTGGTGGAACTGCAAAAAAAATCATTCAGTTTCAAGACCTATCTTTGCACTTCATATGGAATAGCCTACCTAATAAATGAACACCTGCAAACAGAGGAACAGATAAAATACAATGTTTCTAGTATTAATGGAGAAGAGCAAGAGGTGAGGCTCTCCCATAAGGAGAGGAATTTCAAAACTGGGAGGAGTAACTTCTGCCAGATTGTGAAATGGCTGGTACTATCCTAAGGAAGATGGACCGGTAATGTGGCATTATGCTCTTGTACAAAACCAGTCCCTCTCCCCCCCCCCCCCCCCCCCCCCCCCCAAAAAAAAAGTGCAACAAACTCACAGGGAGGCCCAGAACACAGTTGTAATATTTTGCACAGCCTACCCATTACATACCCTGAAAGCTGCAGATTATGGAGTATTTTCTTTCTCATACTGCAATAAATACAATCTCTCTACCAGTGCTCTACTAGTTAACATTTTACTAGTGCTAAATCTAGCATTATTTTAGTGGTAATGATGACAGTTTTACTAATATATCTGTACAGATCATCCTCATTTGCTATATCCTTATAAGAAATTTGTTATATCCTTTTTTATTATCCTGTAATCCTTAATAGTGTCCAGAATCCTCTGCAATACCCAGATTCTGTACTAAAACCACATCTGTAGATAGGCATACAACCTGATTTTCAGAAGCCCTTTGCAATTTTAATTCCAGCTAAATCTGATGGAAGAGTGAATGCTCAATAAATCAGAAAGATCAAACTTAGTCCTCTCAAGATTAGAATTGATTTGGTGACAAGAATCTATTTAGATTCATTTTCCCTCTACTTTTCTTGTGGATTTTTTTTCCAATCTTAATTTTAATTTTCAGTTTCAGTCATATGGTAGAAAACTTAAACATAAAACAACAGGTTTTTGCAACCAGTAGAAAAGATTCATTAAAACAAAATATTTGCAAACAACAGATCAAAGTTATCATCTTCAAAATCTAACAGAATGAAACCTTTAAAGATTTGAAATTTTTATGACATGCAGAAATCATTGTGATTGTTCAAGCAGCATTTGCTGACGTGTTTGGAATGCTAGAGCACAGAAGAAAATTGAGATAACAGACTATTCCAGAGAATGAGTTGGAATGCCAGTCATATAACACATACACACAATAAACAAATCATATTACTATTATTTAAGGGGGAAATTATTCTTTTCTCCATTCACATCAGATGCATATAAAGAATATACTGTCCAGTTGCATATCTTTCAAAAAATAGTACTTCTATGTATTTGACATCCTTTAACCCTCTAGCAGCTACACAAAGAAGAACAAATCAAATTTCCATATTTTTGGGAAATATCAGACAGCTCTCAGTGAATGGGTGGTGACGCAACTCCACTACAGTCCACATGTCCAGGATTTCTTTTCACAGAAAGTAAAAGAAATTATGAAAGTTGAGGAGGAGGGGAAGAGCAGAGAACAGTGCACTTTCAGGTCTTGCTCCATGGTAGGATTGGCAATGGCGAGAATAAATACCCAAAAACAGGTACTTGGAAGTGCACGTCCATCAGTTCATTCATGAAGCTGAATTCAAACAGGAAGCCAAGCCTAAGGTTGCCAGCTGGGCTCTGAGATTGATTCAAGAAAGACAACAATAAAGATGATCTTTCTGCTTTTTTCTGATCATGATCCATGCCCCCTCCCCCCCCAGAATCTCCTAAATTAATGGTGTTTCTTGTTTCTGAACATGATTTCCCCCCCAGAATTTCTTAAATTAATGGTGTTTCTGTCCAAAGGATAATTCCACCAAAGATGTGCAAAAACCCTTTTCTGTCTTCTAGATCAGCCTATAAATGAGAAGAAGGGCAGTCTATTCAGACACTCAGGCTAAGATCATAGAGACAACAACTTAAGGCCATCAAACCTATAGAGGGGCAATCCACAGAAAAACTCAGCACACCTAAAGCCTTCCTACAGTTTTTTGGACTTTGCTTGACTTTCACCTTTGGAATTTTATGCCTATTTGGCCTAATATAAAGGCCCTATTACTACAGATCCCTAGAACAACCTATGCCAGGCAAAAGGAATGCAGTGCGTATCTTCCTCTGACAGTCAAGGCCATATCCCAGTATAGAGTGTTTTTGCATTCTGGAATCATGTGTATGAAAGACAACAGACAGTGTGACATGCACTGGATGCTCTAGCTGTCTTTGTCCATCTTAGCAACCAAGGAACTAGTAAGTCAAGGTAATTCTAAGGGGATCCTGACAACAGAACTGAATGACCTCAGTAAACTTGGGAAGATGAGTCAGTTCCCTCCTTAAAAAACAAAATGAGTGAGTGAGGGGGAGAATAATTTGCTTGGGAGGGAGAGAGAAAAGGGAAGGAAAAAAATGAAGCTAGATCAACTGCTTGTAAAGCTAGTAGTGAATCTCAGATTAATGCTTTCCTCTGTCTTTTTGCTGTCATTATCAGACACCTACCTTAGTATAGCAAATCTAAGACTCCTGAGAGGACTGGATACATGCCATATGTTCCAAGCATCAGGGATGCAAGGTTATTTTGTGGTGTTACTTTCTCTACAAAATGATTTGCCATGCACTTCTGACAGCCACCTCTAAGTTTTCAAAAAAGTCCTCTGCATGACACCCTCTTCTAAATGTCAAGGCTGCACTGCAACCTACAGGGTTTCTGAGTACGCCTGTAACTCACAGCCTTGAGGTTCAGCTGTTTGTGATCCAAGATTCAGTTCTGCAAACACAGCTGTGTGATATTGGCTCAGTGAGAATAGCACTGAGAGGTATTGCTGAGCTGCAAGAGAATATATAAGCTATAGCTACGCAAGATAATGAAAGCAGAAACACAGAGAACAGAAACTACTGAGAGTAATAACCATTACTGAGTAATGGTTAGCAATTCTCAAGGATTCAAAATACTGTCCTGAAAAGATATAAAGCCCAAAGATTAAAAATATAGTGAGTCAGAAGAGAGCCCCTTGGCAAAATCAAAGATGAACCAGCTCTAAGAAGCAATGATGGCTGGCTCTTCCCCATCTGATTGATATCTGCCAGCTAACAGAGTCTCATCAAGTGTCTCTGTGGAATTGGGGAACACATTAACGTTTAGACCAGTAGTATGTTAATTCTGGTAATCTATTATTAACAAATAAAAACTTACTATGTGCTGCAGGTTGCATGAATCCTTCTTTTAGAGCTTTTTGAACATGGTAAAAGATGCCAAAACAACCCAGTAGTCTGGAGACCAAACAGCCCAGTAGACTGAAGATTACAGACGCATGCATGAATAAATAAACCAGCAAGCAGGTTGCCCGGAGAGGTTGTGGAGTCTCCTTCTCTGGAGATCTTCAAGGCCCGCCTGTATGCAACCCTGTCTACCATGCTGTAGGTGACCCTGCTGAGCAGGGGGTTGGACTAGATGATCTCCAGAGGTCCCTTCCAACCTTACTGATTCTATGATTCTATGAAGCAAAAGACAGTGTTTTCAGCAACACCATAACCTGGCCATGGGATCTGGCAACAAGAGCTGAGGTGGCTGCTGCCTGCCTTCAGCAGTAATTCTGGTGAGAACTGAGAGCGTTATTCTCAACTTGTAGCTAGGGTGAAGCCAGCACCTCTCCTGCTTGCCACTGGAAGGTCCACTGGAGAATGCTCTCCAGGCCCAGTCCAGCCTCTCAGAAGTTCTCCCTGTAACAAGTTGTGTGGTAGCTGATCCCTCTTGGGAAGTCAGCATTGCATGGATGTAAAGGTAAGCCTGTATCTATACTGACCCATAGCATCCAAAGAGTGCGTGTGGCATCCTAGAATGATACACTCCCACTGTCAACTGGTTGACCAGCAATGCTATCACGGAGGTGTATAGTAGGAGATACTGTCCATGAAAGTCACGGAGCTAGGAGTTTTGCAGACTTATGATTATGCTGGTTAGCTGGACTGTTTCTACATGTGTGACTGTGGAAATATGCTAATGTCCTTGAGTACAGCCTTTTCCAGAGTCTAATCTAGGAATTATCTGTGCTGAGGGAGAACAACCACAGTGAAATCTGTAAATAAGAGGAAGCACACTCTACTTGGACTGCAGTGTTTCTGCAAGTAAAAATGAAACCGAAGCAAGACAAAAACGTCTGTGGAGGATTGCTTGCTAGTTTAACAGTGCTGAGCTTTTATTTGCAAACAAGGTCTCTGCCTTGTGCAATCTTATAATTCGTTTCATAAACTCTAAATAGCTGGTTTACATGCAACAAGTTAACTTATAATAAACTATAGTTGTTATTATTAGTATTATTCAGTATATACCTACAAGGCATGAAGTGGAAATATTATTAAACACCTATACTGAAGTCCTCCATTTTTTTTATAGTTGCTCAAACTGTACACTCTTGCTCAAAATTCAGGTAAAAGACTGAATTAAAAAAATACTTAACCAGTTGTTAACATTAACACAGAAATCTTTTGCTTTCATAACATTTATCTTGTTTTTGCTGAAGGTGATTTTTTTGATGCAGTGAGGCAGTGATGAATGATGTGCAATAATAACTGAAGAAACTATTGAATCAGGTGCAGGGACTTAAAGAGACATTGTAATGACAGTTCTGCAACAAATGTCCATCCAAGACAGTAAGCCTGGGGCCTGTTATGATTGCAGGCTAAAAAGCATCGAGTTTAGGGGGACTGGATGCTTTCATATACTTATTTGCTATCACTTACAAATCTAAAGGATCTTTTTAGTCATCAGCCTCAACTTTTCAGTTCATGTTTGAATGAACTGAATGGCTTTTAATTTCCCCTAAGGAATTCTTCTTCTTTTCCTTTTCTATTCAACTTGATTTATGCTTTTTACCTGCATACAGATATTTGAGTACTTCAGGCATGCCTAAATCCTTAGGATAGTCAGGGGGTCAGATAAGAAGACCACCAGCTTTGCAGGCATTATGCTTGGCACTTGCATTCAGGAGCCTGCAGAGCTGAGAGCTGCCAGTAGGGACCCCCAGATGGCACGAATTCCTACCAGGAGTGCCTCGTGCCTCCAGAGCTTATGTTACCCACCCTTGGCCTAAGCCAAAGCCTAAGCTATCTCCTTTACCTTTCTTTCTATGGCCAGGATCACTCATATGCTGTATCAGGTCTTAAAGTAGGAAAAAAAAAAGGAACTTAACTTTAGACGCTAAGAATTTAGTCACCTAATTCAAAGCTATCCTCTCTAAGCTCCCTTTATAGTGATTGTGGAGATGCTTCTCTAGAGGGCAGTTCATCTAACATATCTGAAACATCTAACTGAGATTTCTAGCTTCACTATCACACAGTTCAGCATAGAAAGTGACAGTAAGAGGCGTTTTCATATTTTTAATGTAATAGCAGAGTCCCCTTTCTCCAAACTCCAGTAAGCCAATTCCAGAAGCAAAATATTTGAGTAATCCATCATCCCCATTCTCAAGCATGTGTAAATCTTTCATTTAAAGGATTCACATCTCCCACTCTCTGGATCTAAAATAGTCAAAGGTAAGGAGGAGGGAGATCTTTACCTCATATATTGAAGCTGGTCTAATATGCAGACAGAAGCATTAGTTTCAGTGGAAGCAGTAGAGAGAAAGCAAACGTCAACGTGGCTCTTCCTTATGTGTTACACACACAGCTGTAACCCCAGACTTAAGGTCAAGAAGCTCTAGATACTGCCATCCTCTCCTTTCACACCTGTGTCTTAGACAAAATGGAGACAAAGACAATGCCAAAATGCAAAGCCCCAGGGCACAACCGCAGAGGTAAGATGCCAGCTCTGGATCAGGTGTAACAAGCGTGTCCATTACAGCAGCGTGGAGGGAAGTGCTGAACAATCCTGCTCAACCCACACGTGCTCGCAGCTGAGTTCTGGTAAGCCTGCGGTGCGTACAGCCGCTTTCTACAATGCAGTATCTTACCCTGAGATGACAGGGTAGAGACTAGCCCACTTGGCTGCTAAGTGGTCTAGTGACTGCACAGTCAAAGGCAAGTGCACATAAAAGTCCCTGAATTTAATATGTTTGATTGAAGGGATTTGAAAGACTCTTGATGTTTGCTATTGACTGAGGCAAGCCAGAATTTATCATGCTGGCAGTTATAAATCCCAGCATAAGAATATGACTCTCTTTCACACAACGTACAGGAGTGCCAAAATCTTTGACTTCCAGCTTTACAGACCTAAATTTCAGGGACTGCAGTTCTGAACATCATAATGACTATGTTTCTTTATACAAATAGTTTTGTCAGAATACTGATATTAAAATACACAGTTAGGAGGTTAGAAAGTGATGTAACCTATGCAACATTATTAAATCCAAAACCATCATCTGGCCAGAAAATGATGAAGCTGAAAAATGAATGCTTAGAACAAGTGATGCTTGATAAATGAGTTGTAAAACAGGGTCTTTCATTGAAGAAATTAAAACGAATTGCAGTCAATTCAATTAGCTCCATGTTAGCTCCATGTTGCAGCAACAGCAGCCAAGCAATCTTTCGTGAATCCATTTTTTGGAAACAGAAACTACTGCATAGGGAAGTGACTTACAATACTCTCAGTACAAACTAATGAAAGGACCAAAGGCTGACAGGACCATGCCGTTCTACTCCCATTACTGTCAGGGGCAACATTTCTTTTGATTTCAGTGAAGACAGAACTTCATCCTGGGTACCATTACTCCCAGATTTCAGGAGATATACATTTTCTGGACAAGTTTGTAGTTTCATTTAAAAAAAAAAAATGCAATCTATTCTTTCAGATCTATATTCATATTGAATGAGTTTGGCTTGAGCAGCTATGGAAATTATTTTTCTTGAATATGATTTTAAAATATTGGTCAGCAAGTTCTATCATTAGTGCTGAGAAGAGATAAGCTTAGGACTTCATCTTCACACAAAGGCAGCATTGTACTCTTCCAAAAGCATGTGCAGGAAGTTAATCAGAAACTAGCAATGTATTTCATTTTGGGTTTACCCTGCTATAAATTGAATAGTAAAAAGTAAATAAAAACAGTACCAAAGATAAGGCAGCATGTTGCAGATTATTCCATTTAGGAAAGCAAAGATCAAAGTTCACTTATTTCCTTTTCTTTTTCTAATTTCCCAGAGAAAGATAGCAGAGTTCCAAAATAACTTATTCTTCAGCATAAAACAGAAGATGTGGAAGAGTGAGGAGGCAGGTAAACACAATGTTGTATACAAAACTAAGGATCACTACTAACACCGAGAAAAAAAATATTCAACTAATAAGTAGCCCCATTTTCAGCCAAGAACAATCCTCGCAACACTGAAAAGATTAATAAAGCTTTCTCTATAGCTATATTGAGAATGTATTTTATTGTAAAATGAGTTCTGAACAGATAGTTTTTCAACAAAGCATAGATTTTTGGACAGAAGTAATATACTGTGACTAGTCTTGCTTCTGACTTCCTGACCTTTTTTTTGCTAAAAAATTGAATATATCTGTTATATAACATGTTATATTTTGTATTTACTTACAGATAATGTGATTTCTCTGTGGTTTAACCAAAACCCAGGTGGAAGCTGTGAAACTCTGCTGCGTTTCCTACTCGTTATTTTAGGCATTTCTCTCCAATGATATACCACGCAGATTTTTAGCACTTATATAAGTATCAGTACAACTAACTAACAGGTCAGATGTTTTCTTATTTTTATGGAATGATGACAACTGTGCATTCAATCTACAGGAAATTCAGCCATACAGATTTGACTGGAGGCTTAAAGCTTCATGCCATGTTATAGCAATCCCTAACTTGCATCTCCTACCTGCAAAGTTATCCACACGACTGACTACGAGAGTTATACTGTTAAAAGAGGAACAATTTTCTTCCTCACTTCCCATGCAATCTACAAACACAGGCACTAGAACACTTTGAAACTAATCCTTCAATTAATCTCACATTTCACAAAGTTATCATAACAAAAAGGCAACACTCATATACCATCTCAGCTTTCAGTCCATTTAGAGGATTTTACAGAAGCTGATAAATATGATACAGAGCTAAGCTGTAGCTACACTGCTACAACACGTGCTAAAGCAATCATCTCTGTAACAGAGACAGCTAACAGTAGGTTTGGATTTCTGGGATGATGGAGAACCTCATAAGCTGTAGCCCTTCTTGTAGTAGCGTGTGGAACAGCACAAGAGTTTTGGGATATGCTAATTACCCAAATAATTAATTTTGTCAGAAATCAAGTAGTATTCAGGGGTCTGAAACATTCATGAATTCATGAATTTGTATTCTACTTTTGTCAATAAATGCTGAAATTGCTCCTGCACAAGTTAAATAGATGTTCCTTTTTAAAAATACAAGTAAATATCTTTAACAGCTGTTTTAAAATATTTTCTAAATTAGAAATTAAATATATTCCAAAGATATTTTAATATATATATCATGTGCAGAATACAGCATGTAACAGTTAAACTTTAAGAAATTTCACAAGTTTTACATTTGTCTAGGTGTGTCTAGGTATCCCAGTTCTGTGTAACACCTGAGATAGACAACTGCCAACCGTTTAGCCAATTCTAAGACTGTTGAGCTCTTCCAAGAATCAGAGTCTCCTTTATAGGATTATATATACATAAATATGTGTGTGTGGGGGGGGGGCTATTCATCATCCTACTACAAATTGTACCATTAAAAAAATTCAATAAAATAAAATGCATTTTGGTCTGATTCCAACCATTTCTTAAGATATGGATAAAGGAAAGAGAGAAAAATCTAAAAGTCTGCACAGGGAGCTGGGATAACATGAAAGAAATGTTTGATATGAGAAACTTGCCTATGAACAAAATGGAGAAGAGGCCAATAAGGAAGAAATTCAAGTTTATGGAAAGCGATGGGAGGACCATAAAACAATATATAACTACAATCACCCATATTAAGTTAATTATATAGAATATGTCAGTTATAATATGTCTCTGTAAATATACCATTCATTATGCTAAAAATTCTTTAAGACTATGGCACAGGACTTAATCTACCATATACTGATTATTTGTACAGCAATACACTCTAAGTACTGTAAGTAGCAAATCTCTTCCTTCAGCTGTACATTAATGTTATCTAGCCACTATTGTTTAACACTGACCTTAAGTTGACTTGTTTCTGCAAGGTAAGAAATTTTTGGAATCACATACAGCTTATTTCTGCTGTCCTTTAAATCACTGGTAATTTTGTACTCAACATCAGCATAAGGAGCTTTGCCACTGTTGCTATGGGAATGTCATGTTTCTCTTCATTATACTATTCCCCCACATCCATTGACTTACATGCACACATCTATCAGCAAAGCATTTGTACTTTTTTTGCATACACAGCCATGACAAAGGCATATTATATGCACTGAATATCAAAGTGCCAAATCTGTTCCAGTATGGCAATTTGAAACGAAAGAAATTCACTGAGATTTGCTCTTGTCTCAAGCCAAAACAACTTTCATGGAGTCACTTAGAAAATCAGATGAAAAAACAATAATCTGAAAGCAAGCCTCTCAAAATGTGGAAAAAGGTGGCCTGTCACAGAGCATTGTAACAAAGCTTGTTTCTTTTCATCCTTCAAGGATCGCCAGTTTTTATTCTAATATGTTTTTTTAAATTTTTGGTTCATTTTTTATCCTTTTAGACTTTATAGTAAATGAACATCTGTAAATTGCCAAACAATCTAAATATATTTTCAGCTGATAAAGTTTCTATATTGTGGATATAACATTCAGCGAATGTTATTGATTAACCCTCCAAATTACCTTGAGAAGCGTTAAAACTTTCCCATCAATTTTAGAGCTGGGAAAATGAAAGCAACGGTTAAACGGCTCACCCTACATCTGGGAATCGGTGTCAGGCACAGAAGATGAGAACTGCAGTTCCAGTTCTGAGATTATAATGGTCTACAAATTATTATTTTGTCATACAACTTTGTTTCATGTGTGCCATTAATTGTACCATCCATAAAGGGATTTGGAGGCAAGTGATAAAAATAAGCCACAATACATTTGAGTGTAAAGAGTCTAGACACTTACTAATGTAAAATATTTTACAGCTGGCAAATCAAACTTAAAGGCTGCCACTTATAGTCACATTTATTTAGTTTTTGAGGATCCTCTATCCCTACTGAGGCTGCTTAGAGAGCTCCTGTTTCTATTATTTTCCAGTAAAGCTCTAATCTTGTCATTGCTTTCTATGGCTGTCTCCCTCCCAGAGGCCTTTCTAACCACCTCTAAATGATTTGGATGCAGTTTCTTACACGTTAATATTAATACTTAACTGTGAACATCAAATTCTTTAATTGCTTTCATAGTGAATACTTGATGTGTCTGAGTAAACATTCCTTACTTAAAGCTGTAGCTCCATGAGTAATGATAATTATAGTACACTCCACAAATAAATCCCTCATTTTAATATACTTAAAGAGTGTAAGATATGAGTAACAGATTGATTTACAGATACAGAAAGAAGGGAGAAATTCAAGGAGAAAATGTGAACATAAAGAGGCGAACTGAAGAATAAGTGGGCTAAAAAACCGAGCTCTTTTTAGAGGTCAGAGTACTCATTATTTTCTTTAAAACTTACCTTTTCCTCTTATATCTCCCTGGCTTGAAATCCCTCTAACTCCATCCCAAAGTAGCCAGATTTTTTTCTTGCTCTAGTGCAAGCTCAACTAAAACCTGCAGCCATATCTTTATCACTTTTCATTAGAACATCTCTCTCCTTTTTGTCCCTCTGAGCCCTACCCTGCAAACCACACAGGCCTATAAAACTCATAGCTGCTTCAGCAGGTGTGCTTCCTTTTTAAAATCACCTCCATTAGCTTTTTCAGAGGTAAATTCACAGACAGGCATCTGGAGGAATCCATCTCCTTTCCGTATTAGCTCTGCCCTGTGCAGTGTGTGAACCATGGGTGGTAGGACGGGGGAGAGCAGAAGCACCACCACATTGGTGCTGCCCCCCCACACACACACTTCTTTCCTATTTCTGCAAGAAATTTATGCAGATTTTCTGTGCACACTCAATCTAATTGACCTTATATCCAACAAGGTTGAAGTCGAAGGGAGAAAATTAGGTGTCTAAGTCACACTGAAAATAGATTTTTCATTTTCAAAAAAAGATCAGAGGGTCATTTTCCGAAGCAACCTCCTTCTAGGTACTCAGCACAGTCAATAATTCGGTAGTCAAAGCTCTCACACAGACTTGCAAATACTCAATTTTAAGTCTTACCTCTGCCATTTCCCACCTCCCTAATCATCACTTAAATAATGTTAGGGGGAGGTACTACCTAAATCTCTCTTGAATCTGTCTAGCCATATAGAAAAGGAGTCACTGTCAGCCAAAGGGAGAAATGGATGAGTAACACAGTTCTTTACCCTGGTATTTAGGGAACTTGTGAGACAAAAGACCTTTCACTCAAGACTTCTGCAATAATAACTCAGTCATTAGAGTACTCTCTTATTTTGTGAGAGATCCAGTTTAAAATATTTACTTGGAGAAAAGTATCTAACATTTCAAATTGTACCTCAGATGCTGCTTTCCCAATAAGATGATGCATTTCCTGTACAGATGTGTAAGGTTAAATGATCGCCAAGGAATTCTGACTCCAAATATATTTATGGTAATAAATAATAATCACTAATGTGTGTTCAACAGATTTATTCTCCAAAGTGGCATGAGCTATGAGTCACATTCTCTTTTCTGAAGAATTTATAATCTGACAAATAACAAACACCCACAGGACAAGACAAAGGAAGAATGATCAGGAGAAAAAAAGTCTGTGGTTTGCTAATTATTGGTCCTTTCCTGCAAAGTGCCAAGTGCCTCTTGAGAAATCAATAGGAATGGAGATCACTTAGGAATTTCATACTGCCTTCTAGGAACAGCTAGAAACAAGAAGCAGGAGAGAGTTCCTGCTTCTTTAATGAACTAAATCCCTTTTGGTTTTTGAAATCAGATGTGTCCGAGAATAGAAGTAGGAATTGAATATAAAATAATTCCCTTGTAGTTATCAGATTAAATGACATGATGCTAACTTTATCCTCATGAAATCTATCTTCTCACATTTTTTTTCTATTAACCTAGATATTCTTCCATCAGTTTCATCTCTGTAGTGAACACATTGAACATTAGTCACGCCTTTAGGGAAAAAGAAAAAGAGATTTTGCTTTGAGTATGAAAATGTCAATAGAATTCCTTTCAGGACATATTATAGAGAATATAAAACTTAGGATTAGGCCCAAGTTAGCCAGAGCTTTGAGCTGGATTTGCTTCAGCCTTAGTTAGCTATGAAAGGAAAATCAAAAACCTTTAAAATTCACTCCCTGCTCAAATTTTATTCAAATGAAAAAGTTATAATACTTAATACTTTAAACAGAGAACCCTCAACGTGATTAAGGAACAGAAATGAAAAAGAATTATGAGCACTTCTCTCTTGCCTATTGCATTCTTAGAAGTAAGGAATTTCCTCCAGACAATTTTTTGACATAAAAGATAGAGAAACAACTAAATGAGAGGCAAGGAATTTGAATGAGAAAGTTCATAAAATGATAAGAGTTCGTGGCATTAAGAATGGGAGGAAAATAAAGACACAATAACAATAGATTTTAGAAAAGATAGAATCAAGTAGGGAGGTCTTGAAAGTCTGACAAAGGGAAAAACAAATTGAGGACAAAGCCAGAACTGCTTAAAGGAATCAGTTAAAGGACACAAGCACTAGCAAGCTGATTGTGGAGGAAAGACAGAGAGTACAGAAAAAAAAGTTAACATTCAGAGACAAATACTGGAGATGAGGCCTCAGTGCCTATACTGAGTGTTATTTGTCTGAAATGTGCCCACCAAGGCAAGGTTATGTCTTTTGGATATGTTCATACGGTGCTTTGCTACTGCCGTTCAGCCGGCTCGGTAGCCCAGGCTCAGTATCTGGTGATGTACTTGATTAGTATCAGGATGAGAATCGACTCACATCTTGCCATCCTGGAGTGTGAAAATGCAGGAGTATGATTTTTTTTTTTTTTTTTTTAGAATAATACGAAGTCACAGAAGTTTTTAGAAAATTTTTCAGGTATGTATGTAGCAATATTTTTAGCTTATTCCTCTTCTGTTTTCAAACTGTAGCAAAAACTAATATTCCCTTTACGTTAAAAAGCAACTGGGAGCTGGAAAACCCCAAACTCTAATATTATGATTGATTCAGAAGTATGAGATGGATACTGGACTAGAAGGGTACAATTACTCAGGGATTTGTTCAAACAGGGTCCCTCTTTGGAGGCACCCAGCTCAAGCTATTAGTACACACATGCCATTAAAACTTATTTCACTCGGATTTGGCTTCAGACCTCTGTCTCAGTGGGTGCCTTCCGTCAGACCCTGCTATGGTGGCTGATGAGCCTAGTTTTCCATAACAGTTTGGGACCCCAGATTGGACCATAGGTGACCACTGTTGCGGCCTCTCATCTCCAAATGATCAGCTGGTGCCGTTAGGTGAATTCACCTGGGATGTTTGGCAATGGGAGACACCAAAAGGGTGAGTCTTAAATTGCCACCTAAATTCTAAATTCTAGTTTGGTAACAAAGTGCACTGTAAGTGGTATGCAGGCTGATCACCGTAAGGCATACCAAGTACCATGACTAACGTGATAGTACCAAGTACTGTGACTAATGTGAGTGAGTATAACCTGGGAACTGATGGGTGCCCTCTCTCCTGCTGGAACAGAGGTTCGAAGACAAATCTGAGGGAAATAATTGTTAATGTCTTGGCGGGAACCTAAGGTTGGACCCTGTTATAGTGGCCAGCAAGCCTAATCTTCCATAATAAGGAGACGCTTCCTGACTTCTACTTGTCTCCTCCAAAGTCTATGATGTGTGTGGTATTCATTACCCATGTGCAAATGTCTTAGATATCATATCACTTATCTAAATGTCTATGTGTGGGTAACTGAATTAAGACCATGGAATCCACTCATCTATCCTGAGCTTCCATAAAAATGAAACCACTTTTTCTTTCTGTTCTTCAGTCTTTATAATGAAAACTTTTCAGACAAATGACAGTTTGACTGCTTCATTCCTGCAGTTTGCTTGAACTAGGGTTCAGTTTGGACATTTTGACTAGCAGATAGGGCAAAGAATTGCATAAACATTAAGTACGGAATCCTGGGGAAAAAATCAGGACAAGCAGTAATTAATGCCCTACTTGGATCAGGAATAATGGAATAATGTCATAGAGCTTATATTCTTTTATTGGTAACATATTAAATTTAAAATAAAAACTTGGAGAAAATCAATTTCAATGAAGTACACTTATAGAAAGAGGAAAAGGGAAATTTACTGCTTATCCTCTTATTGAAACTAGCTTCCTTTCAGCATCACAGACATCCTTAACACAAGCACAACCACATTGTCTAATTCAGATTCTACCCTAAATTTCAAAACACATTAATAATCAGGGATCCTGCAATGGCTTCTCATTAATTGTGTTGTTAGTTATTCTACCTAGGTAGCTGAAAGACTTTTATGTACTTCGTAGCTACTACCTAACACGCAGCATCTGAACTATTTCCTTTATTATTTCTAATGAGATAACATTATTCAACTGCCTACAGGAGAAGAATTTTATTTTAGAGACAGAGGGATTTAAAACTGCATATACATACTTTCTTCCCAGCTTAAAATACTAGCCTCTGGATTTGGAAGTAGGTGGAAAGGAAAGAAAATTTCTGTTTTAAATGAGAAAAAATATTTTTTAATCTAATATTATTAGTATAAATTCAGAACAGCTAGTTAAAACATTTATACCACAGAAAGTAATTATGGACAATATTGTATTGACCATTGTGTATAAGTACTTTTCATAACTTGTTCCAAAACAGGTGCAATACACTATATTGCATTAGCTTAAACTCTCTGAGACAAAACTTTGTCTCTTGAAAAATAAAAGGGCCATTTGCACTTGCAACCAAGAAATCAGTTTTAGGAATAGCTGATAGGCACAGAGCATAAAACAGGGGCAGTGCAATGAGGAAACACCCTGCGACGAAATCTAACTGCATCGTGCTTCAGAATATTTATAGAATATTGTCACCTCTCAGATATCTACTACCTCGCCTAAAAAAATAACTGAAAACTGTTATAAGTCACCATCCTCTCTCTGGCACTTGTGCAGAAGAGAACTGATGGCGCTTGTGATCCCGAAGGAACTGGAAGACCCCGGAGCTATGGATTCCATAAAGGCTGGAGAGGCTTGGGCTGCACGGACAACACCATTTTACCCAGTCTTGGTATCTTTCGCCCTAGCCTCTTAACGTTTTGCTGTTTTCTCTTTGATACCCTTGTCTCAGTCTATTTTCTTCACTAGGCTATTCCAAACATCCCATTCTAATTGTAGCTATAGTCCAGTAAATCTTTGTTGTAAATCCCTGTGCTCTCTATTCCAGGATCTCTCATACTTTCAATCACCGACAGCCTCAAACACTTTCTCTCAGTTTCTAAGCATTTTGTTCCCCCCATCAAACTGAAAAGGGGAACATTTCGTCTCCCTTCCTTTTTGTTTCCTGTCCCTTGTACTCACAGTCTCCAGGTGCTTTTTCATCCAATTTGAGTGAGCCATTAACTCCTAATCCCAGTATAATTGATCGTCAGATTGGTTTTGTCATTGAACTTCGGCTCTGTTTCCTTCCTTCTTCATGCATTGTGGTTTCTAAGTCTCAATTACCTTTCTCTGCTCTTCCTTTAAACTAAATTTCCCCATATGCTAGTTTAGAGGACTGTTACATTCTGCACACCCAGTGCTAATAAATCTTTGGGGTTTTTAACTCTAAAATCCAAGAACTTTCCACTGAGGACATTAAATGTACTTCCCCCTCCCATCCCCCCCCCACCATGGCTCGTTTCTTTGATTCTTCCTTTACCAAATTTCAAGGCCTTGATCAAAAAATGATGTCACTGCAAATGTTCAAAAATAGTTTCAGAGATTGCTTTTTTTTTTTTTTTTTTTTTTTTTTCCCAACACATACTGCTGCTCCATACTTATCTCCATGGCTGGAAATAGAGGAATATTTTTATCTGAAAATTTCCAGAAAAATCCAGTTTGATGCAGACTTGAAGACTGAATTGTTGAAATATAAAAAAACTGTAGACATCTTTAGGTAAAAATGTCAGTTCTACAATTCTCACAATATTACTTTGAGTTAGCAGTGTCTGGCTGAACAAAACGGGGTCATGAACAAACAGACATTCCAAAATGCCCCGTTTTACTTTCTATTATTCTCATATAGTGAGCTGTACAATTGAATTTGTAGACGTTTACATTAATTCTCTATTATTTTGGTTTGAAATTGACAGGATGCCCCAAATTCTTCTTTTTCTTTTTTGTACATTTCAATTATCTGTTAATAACTGGAGGAACAGGGGGTTATTTAATAGAATAATTATAACCTCTACTGGTTTGTTAGTTTGCTGATTCTCTTCACATTACTCTGGCAACAACAGAACAACAGGAAATTTCAGCTCATAAGAGGAAAGTTATGTCTTCTGATCTTTGAATTCTAGCCTTTTGCCTGCCAAAATTCAAAAGCAGAGATTTCACCTCCGTTCTAAATCAAACACAATGAAATTTGACAGTGGTTTCTGGTTTGTGCTACCAGCCAACCATGACCAGGCATTATCTCAAAGAGGTAAAACTAACTGGCTAAAACCACTGTAAGCTGATCAAGCACTTGGCTAAAAACACAGGAGCTAACAGTTCCTTATTGAGAAGCATACTATTTTAGATTAGTTTTTCTAAATTCACTCAGGTCTTTACATGTTAATTTTTCATCAGTTTGTCTCTTCTTCTACACAAATACATACGAGGTATTCCACTTGTCATCCTCATTAACTTTCAGTGGTGGCCATCTTCATAAATATTTGAGACTGCTCATAGAACAGGATTCTACTCATGTACGAGTAATGACAGCATAATCCGGTTCACTGTCGTTAGAAGGATGTTCACCTGGAAGATTGTAGACTTCTGAATTACCTTTTCCTTTATAATGAGCAAAATAAGCAGACTGTGCATTTCAAATTGACCTATATTAATTTAGAATCTTCCCCCCCCTTTTTGTATTTTTAATTTTAATGAAATTACCTCATTTCAGAGTCTGAGTTGACCTGTACAGTACATGATGTTCTGAGTCTAAGTGATTGGAAACTGCACTCAGTAATGAAGTAAATTATTTGAAGTTAATATCCAATTAGTTTAAGTTAAATAGAAGTTGAAGACCGTAAAATACTTCATTAAGAATGGAGAAGTATGAAAAAGGCTTAGAAAGCACAGAGTTAGACCTGTACTGTGGATAATTTAGCAAATACATTTCTACATGTTATCCTGCAGTAATATAAGGTGTTTGAATAAAATGAGATTTGAAACCTGAAAAAAGAAAGATGGGACAAGAAAAGGAGACAGATTTAAGGAATGTGGGATTTGAATCTGATTCTCTTCTCTGAGTTGAAACTGGAATTAATCTTTGATTAAATTTAAGAACAAAATATTGAATTTTAGGGGCTCCTTTCAGTCAATCAATAAATATCTATCGCCATTTAAGTCGCCAACACATCTTGTCCTTGGGTGTGCAAGAATTTTGCAAAACATTAGTAGACATAAGTATCATAGGAGACCTGCATCCTTCTGAATCACTAGCTAAAAGCTAGGCAAAGTAACTATGGGTGTCTTAAATGATGCTATATGTCTGTGTAGGGACAGCTGACTGCACATTAGATGTCAATTTTAGGGTGAGTTCAAGCTTCCTAGATGTCTGTTTCCCACCATGGATCCTTAGATTTGCATGTAGACCTAATACTCTAGTCAATGTGCCATTTGTAATAGTATAAGATATCATATATATGTGTGTATATATATATGTATATATACACATATACACATATATATTTGATATATACATATGTATATATATGAGACAGGCAGATATGCCACAAAACCAGTAGGCTACCAATGACCTTTGGCCCAACAGCAGGATGCAAGGAGGAATGGCACTAGACACCTGCATCAAGCAGCTGAATCAAGCTCCCACTTCTTACCGCAGGCTTTTATGTGGTTTCAGTGGGATTACCTGCGTGAGCTTGCCATCCTATACTAAAGATTTTTCTATAATTCTGTTTTGTGCAAATGCACTTAGTTTGGAGAATTTATAAAATATGTACCATAATAATTTCTACAGCATATAGCATTTTCCCATTCTTCTATATTCAGCATGTATGTTACTTTTTCTACAAGACTTCATTATTCAGTTTTCTTAGACTAAAGAATAATGATGAGCAAATAGTTTTAATATATTTCTTGGACAAATAAAGATCAATCTAAATAAATTCATCAACCTTTCAGGATTAGTAGAAATTTCATAAATGCTTGGCAATTATCCAAAAAGGTTTTAAATAAGTACCATTTCATAGTTCACAACAAATTATTTGCAAAAAAAAAAAAATACTGAAAAAATGTTGTTGATTTTTTTCTTCTCTTTGACCCGTTTTCTCTTTATAATTAAATGCAAACTTGAAACCCTGGAGAATGGAAAAATCTGCATTTTTGTCATTCATAGAAAATAGGAAAGAGGTGAATCACTGATTAACACTAAAAAGGACTACCCAAATGTGTTACTATAATTAGAAAACAGAACTGATTCACCAATTTAATGTGAATATCTTAGGTTCAGATAAATGCAGTCTTTGTCTTTTAATATTACATTAGCAGCAGCATTCCTTCTTTGGGAAAAATTCAGATCTAATGTAGTCTCCAATTTATAATGGCAATTACTGTTGTTGCAAAAATAATATTTATAGTACAGAAAATATTGCACTCTATTCAACTCACATGGTTTTAAATGATTCATATTAGCATATTTTAAGAAACTATGATTAATTACAGCATTTCAGTTGAGAGAATGATAATTTGCAATTGAGAGGGAGTATCATCTCTGCATGGCATAGTAGGTTCTTAAAAGTCACTTTCAATTGTGTAAAAATGCCTTAGTATTTGATTATTGAATGCCTTATTGGATCAGGTTATATAAACTAAATCCTTTTTCTTGGACTAAAATGTTTCAAATTCATATTGTGTAGAATCCTGATGAAGTATCTTTCTGACTATTAACTACCACTAAGTTGTTAATTTAAACAAAAAAAAATGAAGCACTTATTTTCCCCAAATTGAGCAGAAAACTTTCCACATTAAGCATACATATATATATATATACACACACATATATATATGTAGCCTTTTCAATATATCTAAGCAAAAAATGAAATTTATGGTCATAACATGGACAGGAGAGAAAACTGTCCAAGAAAAGATTATATTGTTTTTTTGTATTGCAAGCCTGGAATCACTACAGATTTATCCTGTAGATAAAAGGTTTGGGGAAGTTAAAGATAGCCTGACAAAAATCTAGAGGTAGTGTAACTTTAGAAGAAATGCTCATAGAAGGTGAGTTCGTAAGGAATCGCAAATTATTATCTAGTCTATCAAGACAGGATCTATGCTATTACTCCTCCTAAATATTTGAGAAATCTGTTCTCTAAGATCTCCGATAAAGAAGAAGTTAGTTTGGGAGTCTCATTTTATAATCTTAAACGCTGATCCAGAATTATAACCTAGTTGTTCACATGAACAAATTTGCAACTGTATTTCTTGCACTTAGGCTGATACTTTCAAATCTGGACTTGCAAGTGAATCATTCAAAGAAACATAAGAAGATTAAGGAAATTTGGCAGTTAAATTCTTGTATATAATATGCATTTTTGCATGTCAGAATGTCTGTCAGCAATAGGAATTTGCAATGGAATTTTGATTTCTCAATTCTAGTCTTCCCAAGGGAATGAGATGATAGAGAATTTTCTGTGTGGATATTGAAAAATGGCATATGAAGAATGAAAAAGCTTGACAACATAAGCCAGAATAAGCTGTGAGCGCTTCCCTTTTGCCACCACCACAGTGGCAGCTTTTACAGCCTTCTTATGTAAATCTAAATAGGACCATTCAGGATGCAATATTTGGAAAACTGTACTGCTTACTCACTTCTTCATCCAGGTCTTCATCTGTAATGGAGTTTATGCATATGTAGCCATCTCAGCAAGGAAAGGTTTCAAAACACCATTTCTCCTTTTCAGATTACCCCTTCATATAACAGAGTGGCAAAGTTCTCAGTAATCTACAGAACTCATTTCATACTGCTCATATAACATATATTTGAGTATCTTTTGCAGGAAGCAGGCAATCTATATCATTTTTACTGTAGCAGAAAAAAAATCTGTTTGATTCAAAATTTAGCTGATAAAAAAAAATGGACATATGAAAATGTTCCTAAATTTTCTAGCAATTACTTTAGAAAACTGTGAACTCATACTGAGAATTAGAGTCTTTCTAAACACATTTTAAACCACACTGTGAAATTTCATAGTCGAAATATAGTCAAGAATCTATTTATGCCAAACTCATCTACATTTACTCTCAGTGTCTAAAAAATATCACTTAGTAATGGAAAAGGTAGGTACAAAATAGTTACATATTATTGATATGTTTTTTGTAAACTGAAGCTATAATTATCAAATTACTTAAATTAGACTGATATACACAGATACGGTCAAAAGTAAATATTGATGTTTAGGTTATAAATAGTTACAGGATGGAAAATGCAGTGGTTCTGAAAAAAAATGATACTGAAAAATAATTAATAATTGTACTTTTAACTCTCTTTTAACATGACAGTGTGGCAATGTATATAGGCTAAAGCATAAAAGAAATCATAATTAGAGTATCAAAAGTTAAAAAAAATCACTTTCCAAGTACATGCCTCATGTGAGGAAGATCAAACACACTGTTTAGCACTAACTGGTGAAAAAAAGCCCAAGAAAGCCTATTTTTCATTGAAAATTACAAATAACCGTGAGTTATTTGAAGTGAAGTTCCCATTTGAAAAAGTGTATCTCAGTAGGATCCTGAAACCACAGACCGGTAAGTCTGACTTCCACCTCTAGTAAGATAACAGATTCTATAGTAAAGAATAGGGCCACTGAGCACACACAAAATAGTTTGGGCAGAAAGTGTCAACATGACCTCTGTAAAGGGAAATTGGCCTCATTAGCCTGCTGGAGTTTTATAAGGGTGTCAATAAGCACATGGAAAAAGGTTATCCAGTGAAGAATAAAATGTATACAGAATATAATATATACAGGATATAATGTATATTCCAAAATCCTTTGACAAAGTTCCTTTGCAAAATCTAGTTAAGAGACTTAGGTCACCATTGTACTGGAAGAACGGTCCCTTTATAGGCTGAAAGCTGGTGAAAGACAGCAGAGGGTAGGTTTTGGTGGTCATCTTTCAGGATGAGTTATCAGTGAGCGCCCCAGGGACAACTTTTGAGAGTAGTTCTATGCATCTTCTCCATCAGTGACATGGAGAAAGGAGTAATCAATGAATACTCAAGTGTTCAGATGATATTAAGCTCTTTAAGATTCAGACATCATGCGAAAGATGAGAAAGTCCAGAAGGACTTCATAAAAAATGAGTGAATGCTCAAAAAGGTGGCAGATGAGCCTCAATTTGAATACAGGTAAAATAATACATCTAAAGAAAAATAATGTAAACCTATGCAAAACTGCTCTTAGAACTGACAGTTGCAATGTAAGAAAGAGATCACTGGATCATCATGGTTTTCAAAAAGTTTTCATCATCTCAAGACGCAGTAGCAACCAAAAAATCTCAAGATATGATGGAGTAACAGAAAGAAAGTACAAAGAAGTACAAATAAGAAGAGGAGAGGAGAGTAGAAGGTTAAAAGGGAAGGGATTTGAGTAAAGTTTAAAAATGAGGAAGCTGATGCTTAAGATTAATGTAGAGCTGTTGTTCACCAAATAATGCAAAAGGGAAGAAGAGAGAACAACCAAACTAGCAGGAGATCAGTTAAAAATTAGTAAAAGAAATTACTTCTGTATACAGTAGTGAGCCTACAGATTTTGAAATTAGGTGTTGTGGCTATGAAATCAGGTGTTGGGGTTGTAGATAAGCTTAGAAAGTTCAAAAACAGACTTGAGAGTTCATAGAATATAAGTTCATTCTTAGGTCTAAAAATGGATCATAGAATCAGTAAGGTTGGAAGGGACCTCTGGAGATCATCTAGTCCAACCTCCCTGCTCAGCAGGGTCACCTACAGCATGTTAGACAGGGTTGCGTCCAGGTGGGCCTTGAAGATCTCCAGAGAAGGAGACTCCCCCACCTCTCTGGGCAACCTGTGCCAGTGCTCCGTCACTCTTACAGGGAAGAAATTCCCCCTCATGGTCAGGCAGAACTTCCTGTGCTTCAATTTCTGCCCATTGCCTCTTGTCCTGTTACATGGGACAACTGAAAAGAGTTTGTCAAATACATAGTAACTACTTATAACATGAAAAAAGAATGAACTTATAAAGATTCATGGACAAATTCACAGATCTAAAAGTGGATGTTAGCAGAACAAGGTAAGGCCATATCCTCTAATATCCTAATGCAACAATTCTAGATGCTGGATAAATTTAAGCAAATGGACAAGAGAAAGCGGATAGGCTTCTGTGCTCTCCTTGAAAAATTCTTGTATTGCCACCGTTGGAGACATACTGCTGAGCTAGGCAGACCACTGGTTTGATCTAATAGAAAATTCCTTATGTTCTTATTTTAACACAGCTGCCTTAGTCATTCTCATTCCTGTTAGGTCATGTTTCAGCTAATGTGTGCATTCTGCATCTATTCATCAATTATAGCACAGTAGATGACAGTTGACACAGACCTCCAGCTTTCCAAGTCTGAACTGCTGATACATCACTATAAACGTCAGTCTTGACCTTTATAACAGTGTTTAGCCTTTGCTTTCTAGCCTGTAAAGCACGAGTTGGTCACAGTCAATATAAATCCTTACAGAGGAAAGAAAATCTTGGTAATGGACTCATCAAATTGGCAGACAAGATATAGCAGCTGAAACTAGATGAAGCCTATCTAGAAAAAAAAAGAAATACTTTTTAATACAGGCTGACATTAATCTTTGGAGCAAAAGTTATGGTGACTTCACTAGCTCATTTTAATGTTGCATATTTGTTTCACTTCAGAAAAATAATTTACAAGGATATTCCAATAAACTGTGTTATATAGCTGACAAGATTAGAGGAACATTCTAGTCTGCTCCAGGAACTATAATCTATGAATACATAAAACAGCCAAATTTCATTACATCCTAAAACAATTTCTTTAGACATGCCATCAAGTATTAAACACATGTACCTAGCAGAAGACAGTATAGTGAGCAACCAGACAGTGTTGGTTTTCTCTTTGGGGATTATTAATAACTATCCAATTATGTTCACATCTCAAACTGTATTCAAATTTCAACTACCTGATAAAATGGTTAAAATATGTAAGGCATTGTTTCTATACTAGGAAGTTCAGAAACTAGAGTAGAAGTAAATGCAAGTGAGCTTTGAATAAGAAAACAGAAAGACAGATGGAGTAAACAAAAAAGCAGAAGACTGTGTCAACAGGAAAATTAATTCCTAAACTAATATACAGGGAAAATGTAAAGGTATATGTAAGGTACATAAATATATGGAGATACATTTTATTCAAGAAAACCTGCATAATAAAAGATACTTAATGCTCAGAATCAAATCAAATTAATAATGATGAGGAACATGTTATGAAGCTTTTAAAATATTTTTAGTAATGTGTTTACAAACTATATTACAACCATTTGAACTAGACACAAACTGATCCTTTAGTTTAGCAGGCATAGATTAATAGTAATAATAAAAAAAAGAATTAAAAAAAATAAAAAGTCAAATTGAAAAAGTCATTATTCATGAAGTTTCAAGTGGAAATGTGAAAATAACAGTCAAAATTTGCTGCAGATATATAGAGTATTACTGTCATAGGCAATTCATGAAATTCTTAATAAAATATTTTCATGTGATCTGCTATTGCAGAAGTCTGTTTACCTACCTTAATAGTTAAGAATGCTTTGGAATCCTAATGTACAGTATTTTCATCATGTGCACTTCTGTATTACAAATACTCCTGAAATAAAAAAGACACAAAGGTCATTACTTTATTTATTTATTTATTTATTTATTAGTGACCACTCATGAAGCAAAATTATTGCCAGAAATAGGTCAATAAGAGTATTTAAAAAAGTTACATTTAAGACTTTTTTTCCTCCAAAATTTATCTTTCATCAAAAAAGAATACTTACATTAATGTACAGCTTTGTGGAAAGGGTTTTTTTTTTGTTTGTTTGTTTGTTTTTCATTTTCTTCTAAATTTTTTTTTTTTTTTCTTTCTCATAACAGGGTTGGGTTTGGGTTTGTCTGCTTGTTTGTTTGTTTTTTCCCCTGGGACAGAAGCATCAGGGAAAAGCAATTTCGGGTCAACTGTGCAAAGAAAAGAGTAAGCCAAGTGCTATATGCCAACATTTTCAGCTGGTTCCCAGATTGTGTTCATGCAAAATCTTAGCAGTTGCCAATTTTGCACAAAAAAAAAAGGCATCTGCACATGCACACTTCATGCTTGATTTTGCAGTTATCTTTTTGTAATATATTAGAGACCGATTTAAAATTCAGTGAGGTCAAAGAGAGTCTTTCCATTTGATTTCAGTAAGATGAGCAGACATAAAAATGAGACTAGCTGAAATTTTGTCCTATGTAATTTAGATGAATTTTCCTGTTGGCTTTTCATGTGTTTGGTGATTGTGTTAAAGGCCCAAAGTACTCTATATTTGGAATATTTATATCTGACCTACTAAATCTATAATTGCACAAAATGAAGTGTTCATTGGCCAAGCTAGTTTAACAAATTCTTGATCTGACTCTCCCTCTAGCTGTCCCCACTGCCTAAAGCAGGCCAGGTAGATAATATAATAGAATTACCTCTTTCACTTCACTGAGTAGAAAAATAATCTAGTCTAGCTTAGAGACAGGAGTAGTAAACACAAAATGAGACAGTAAAGGGTTTCAGGTCTTCAGTTCTCATGATTTCTGGATTTTCATAGCACAGTTGCTGGAAACACTATGAAGAAAATAAATGGTGAAATTCTTACTAAAAAGCTATATTTAGGTGAATAGAGAGGGAAGGAGAAAAAGATGCTGCCTTTTTATTTTTTTTCCCCTCCATCAGCAGTGCTAGCACTTCAGTACAAGTGAAGTCCAAGTCCACTTCAGCCCAAGCACTCTAATTAACAGGAGCTCAGTTCTGTCCTAGCGACACCATGCCAGCTCTACATAGTGCTACTCTGTTATATTCCAGACCTTCATATTGCCTGCCCTGGTTCTGAGTTGATCATGATTTTCATTTCATTTGATCTCAGGGTCGACTTTGATTTAAATGAATCTGTGACCTTGTAAGTCTTACCTTCACACTTTACCATTAAAATCTTTGGATTTTAACAACTCTCACTGCTTTATTTGGTCCCCATTGGATGGCATGAACTTGTCATTTACAGATTCCAGTTTAGAAAAGTGATATTGAAACCAGCAGATCATCAAATACTTGAAGATTTGTATCCTCTCAATATCAAACATATAAAAAATATCAGCAACTGCTCTTAAAAAGGCACTGCATAAACAGACAATGAAAAAAAAATACAATCCTATAAACTACCTGCCTGGAAACAAATTCTAGTACTAAAATCAATCAGTCAATATTTGCCCATCAGCAAAATTAAAATTAAGTTGAAACTTATGATCAGTTTTGTTATCTCTATTTCTTATGCTCTAACCACAACATTTATATCATTTGGGTTGGACATTTCCATCTCTAGAGAAAAATTAAGTTCAAGGATCTCCAGAAAAAAAAAAAATAACATGCTTCTATGAAAACTATTGCAATTATACAGCAGAACACTAAGTAACAGGCACAAAACGACTTAAGGGTATACTTACATGATAGACTGCAGCACCATGCAGAAATACCCAAGATGAAACAAAATCAGCTAGCTCGGGTGACAAAAGAAAGGGAGAATCTTTGAATTCCCACCTGCCCTCCACGTGTTCAGTATTAGCTCTCTGAGCTTCCCATTCTGACATGCACGTAAGGAGCCAGATTCTACTTTCAGAGGTCTTGAACAGTTTTCCTTATGACTGGTTTCATTAAATCAAGATCTATTCAAGTTGTTTGTTTACTTTCATTCTATCATTTTGGAAAAAAAATGTTATTTTCCTCTTCAGGCTTTCATTAAGTGTATTCCCTGACTGTGTATACCATCTATGGGTCAACATCCTCAATGCTAGATATTCAACTTGTACAAAGCAATGCAGTACAAACTGTTGAACCTTCCAGAAGTACAGCAATGCAGTAGGTTGTGATTTAGAACAGCTTCACCCAAAATTATAATTATAGGCCAAATACTAGCCTTAAAGGGCTATACTTTATGCTCTGAGTTTGCTTGCAATTGAAATCTTGTATGAAGAGCTCACCTCCTTTGATTTCAGCCCACGTTGGTAGAAATTTGACAGGAACAGCTCTTTTGTCCACTCTTCAGGAAAAAAAGAAAAATACACACTCAATCAATCTGCTAAGATTTCTGCCACTGCATGTGTTTTAAAAGACATCAACGTGTTTGCAATGATTCAGAGATGATAATTAAACAAAAAAAAAAAAAAGAGAGAGAAAATCTTGAGGAAATTTTTTCCTTTTTTCTTTTTTCATTTTTCCAGCAAAGATGCAAATGAGAAGCACTCAGAAAAGAAACTTAGAAATATTGTTTCATCAAAAGAAATCATTTATAGCTGATCATCTGATCTTACCTCAGGGAGTAACAATGTTTCAAATTAAACCTCTAAGATACTCAGTAAATTCCATAACGCCACCTACAGAACAGAGACAGAGATTGTTCATGGTAGGTATAGTTTTAAACTAATCAGCTTGTGTTGAATTACTGAATGTATAAGTCTTTACTGCATTCTTCAAATAAGTACGTTTATGAAATGTGTCAATGCTTGTAATGAACTACTAATTACTTTAGTAGAGATAAAGACCTTGGTAAAATAAAAACAAAAGCTACATAAGAGCTAAAGATAATATATATACATATAAATATATACACATGTATACACACATACTTCATATATTTTATGTTAGAAAATAAATAAATCGCTAATTATACTCCTCATTTCTGGTTATAAGAGAATTTGGCTAAATATCATTCCAAAAATATTATTGCTAGATCATATAGAAGAATAATTAAGCCACTAATAGCAAGCTACAAAAAGAATGATGTTGTGTTTATATATGCTAAAAAATAACAACATATTATTTCAATGCTAATTGTATCTCTTTGAGCTAAATCTAGACGTAGCACACCCTCAGCCTAATTCTTTTTGCTCTAGTAAATCAAAACTAATGTGATTAACATTCAGCACTAATTTGGAGTCTAAAAGTTCAATTTAGGAACACAGATCCAAGATGTTAATCAAGAAAATCCCACTTTCCAGTAATCACTAATCCTGAAATCATTTACTTTTTGCATTGCAAAATTGTAATGCATCTTACTTGATCACCCCACATGCACGTATTCTATTGCAGTCCCAAAATGAGTTAGAAAAATGTCTATCTTCCAGCTAGGTACACTTAGACTCCTGGAATGATATTTCTCCCAGATCACTGAAAAAATAGGAGTAAATGGACAACCCTCCACCTTTTGTGTAAGTTAAGGGGAAAAAAAAATAAATAATAAAAGATTTAAATATGTCTCAATATGAATAGAATGAATTAAACTTTTGAGGTGGCATTAAAGATATAGGGCAGCTTATTTCCTTTCTGAACTTCAGTTCTAAGAGCATAAAAGAATAAAAGGATTTGTGAATGAATGATGAAACATTTTCCTACTGGCAACGTTTTTTAAGTTAAACTTTCATTTTCTTCCTTTCAGGTTCCATAGAATCAACATCTAAACTAATCCAGTCTCTTCACTAGCCATTTGTTCCAACATAAAGTTTCTTTTTTGTTTTTTTTTTTTGTTTTTTTTTGTTTTTTTTTTTGTTACTTTTTTTAATTTCAGTCATAATAACATGATAGTATAGAGAGCACAGATTTTTCTTGTGTGTGTGCACAGTCTTTTTGTGTTTGGATCTGTATTCATTCAAAAAATTATGCTATTATGTGCTAAATAGTACATTTAATTTGTTAAATGGGAATTCTGAGCTTTCAGTTCAGTTTAGGATGGTTGCTTTACCTATTATGTTGTTCTACAACATTGAATTAAAAACATCTTAAAAGAGTGTTCCTCTGTTAATGTTTCCAATACTTCTTAAGGTCTCTGTTATTTATTTATTTAATTATTTTTATTTGTTTTAATTTGACAGAATGAAGTTGTATATAACAAAGAAATAAAAAGTAAACAATTAAATCCACTTAAAATGTATTTTCTATGAACCATAGAGACCTTAGTCTACAGTACTCATAATTTCAGGTCACAAAAACTACAGTTCTGCTCTTTTCCAACTCATTTGCTGAATAAAATGAATCAACTGAAATAAGCTTCACAATAACCTCCATAATAAATGAAGATCAATCTGACTTGTTGATAACTTAGAATCTGAATAGCGTGGATGCTGCAATTTACGTTTCAAATCAATATCCTCAGGACAAGGATAAAATATTAATATATCACAGGGCAGTGAATCCTAAAATTTTTGTATTTCCAAAGCAGGAGGAAACATAATCTTAATAGATGGCACTTATATTTCCTTTTATACACTTGTAGTATAAAATTGGTTGTAGTATTCCTGGGATTATATTAAATTCTCCAAGGACATGATCTTTCTACAGCTGTGAAGGAATACGTAGATAAGTCTTTAAATCTTATTATAATTTGTTGTAGCCCTTGATAGTTTATATGGAAATGCTCCTCTGAGAAATCTCATTATAAAGTTCTCCCTTCAATAATCTGGCTACTCTACTGTTTGGATATTTGTGCTTTATTACTAAACTGATAAATAATGCTGATTTACTTTGGATTGCAGCAAGCCGTATTAAAATAGCAACCATGTATATGTATATGTATATGTATATGTATATGTATACGTATACGTATACGTATACGTATACGTATACGTATACGTATATGTATTTAAACAAAGAGCATACATGGAATTAAATATTTTACTTTTTTAATATCCTTTTGAAAGTAGTGGCTAAATAGTAATCTGTTGAAATTAGGTGATGTTCTGCTATCACACTTTGTCCGCGCACAGTCTCCCAGGTTTATCAGAACACAGATTACCTTCCATAAAGTCACTGCTCAGTTAAGGGATGGACCCAAAGCCTCATTGCAGGAATGAATTTATCAGAGAAGGTGGGTAATACTGGCCATAGTCCCTCCTTTGTCACATGTCGCCAACTGTTTACCGAATGTAGCAGTGCTACCTGGGGAAGAGAGAAGAGATGCTCCTGCCTAATGCTTAGCTCATGGGCTAAGATGAAAAGAAACCACAGAACTTCATCAGATCAGCCCTGAACTGAAACTGGGGCCTCAACCAGCAGCACCCTCTCTACTCCAGATTGCAAAAGTCCAAAGGGGATATACAGAGTTTTAAGTCTAAAATTGCATGAAGTATCGACAGGTGAGTTCAGAGTGACTTGGTCCTAGCTAATCCTAGAATCCAAAGAGCCTGGAAGTGCTGGGCTAGAGCACTCCAGGTGAATCCGGAAGAGGTAGCTTCCATCCAGAAGCTAAAATGGCCTTAATAGATTAGGTGAAACATAGAGACTAGACTGTTTCAAGTTCAGAAACTATATTAGCATCGTTTTCTGGATGTATGTTGTATACGTGGTTGGAGATAGCTGGAAAAGGGCTCAGAAAATAACTTACTTCTTTATCATTCCTGTCCTTCATTTTGACAAAGTACTTTTTGGAAATGTGGATTATGGAAATATGTCAAAAAATGCTAAATATCTTTAAAATTACACTTTGTGAGTTGCAACAAAAATATATAGGTACAACTCATCAAAAGAATATTAATTTTACAAAAACTGATTAGTTTGGGTACATGGTTGCTTACTGTTTCAACAATATAAATAGGACAATTAGAGAGTACTATTGCTGGACACTGATGAAAAGAGAAGCTGAACAAATAACAGATCAAAACAATCCCATAAAGAGCAATAACTTCATGCATTTTGCTGGTCTAGAAATGTAAACATTATTGAAATTCATGCCAAAAAAAATTTGGATGGCTTATGAGCTACAAATAAAAATGAAAAGCAAACAGAATAAATTGCAGACTCTTAAGACTGATAAAAAGCTGCTATCAGGTAAATGAAACAAATTGATACACCATTAAATGTACTTTATAAACTCATTTATGTCATAGAACCAACCTAGCTGGCTGTGCTCCAGGAGGTGGGGAAATGGGCATGTTGCCACAGCTACTTTTTTTCACAAATAGTATGCCCTGTCACCTCTCTGACTCGTAATCTGTCAGTATCTTTTTCAGAGCTTTGACTGTGATCTTTGAATATTCATTTGGTATGGTCACAGCCCACTACAAGATGTATGTCACCTCTTTTTGCAGGATTTCAGGCACTGCTGTACTATGGGAAAGTAAGTTAACTGTGTTCTGCTGGGTCTGAATGTGGAGGATCCTTGCTGAAACCCCATGAATGATTCTGTGGGCAATCTCCATCTATAAGCATCCCAGGATCTTCAATTCAAGACTGACAACTTTATTCAAATCCAAAGACACACTCTGAGAACTCATTTTTAATACCAAATGTACTAAATTTTTTAAAGCTCTGATCTCCTGAATCATTCAGCATGATGGATATTTAAGAATATTTTGAGAAAGATAAGATGTAAAGACCGTATCGCAGCTCAGAGAAGCCAATATAAACCAATTATTGCAGTAGCTACAACTAAGGGACCAATTAGCAGTAGCTGGTATAGCTGCAGCTTGGCTAAAAAGGAATAATAGACAGAGGGGTCAGGGGCTGTTTTGGAAAAGGGCCCCAGACTATATGTATATAGTTAAAAAAAAAAAAAAAAGAAAAAAAAAAAAGAGAGAGAGAAGAAAGAAAGAAGGAAAAAAAGAGAGAGAGAACACAAAAGTAAGCAATATCTATTAGCAGACAAAGACAGGAACAGCCCAGGGAAGAAGAAAGAGCACACCCTGTATGCTGCTGACTCCTTTGTCTCTTATCTACTGGGGAAGAAGTGGCTTTTAGACATAAAAGACATGAAGTTTCAAGCTCCTGTGCTTGGAAAGGATGAAGTATGGGAATCAGGCCAGCGCCAGAAGACATTAGGATTTTTTTTTGTGTGTGTGTGTGTGCTTTCTATTACTGCTTTGATTTCCTAGTTTCTCTGCTTTTTGAACTGGCTGGGATAACTCTAGCATGTCTCTTCAGAAGAAAGTGAGAATGGATCATGCTCCTACAGCTTTGAAGTGCCACCTCTATAATCTACTATCACACTGACCAGCAGAGCTGATGATTTAAAGCTTTTGTAAGGGCAAGACTGCACAAAGAAATGTCTAACAGAGCAAGTTCCTTCCCAGAATGGTGAGTCTGTAAATTTGCTACACTTAATTCCATTTTGTTGTTTGTCTTAAATGCAGATATGTAGGAATAGTATTTCAACCACATCTCACAAGGGATAATGGAATGGGCTTTTAAGGTGCATCCTTAACATTAGGAACTGTTCTTTCTCCTCCCAGTTTTTGTAAGGGAGGTATTAAGGTTTCCAAATTTTCTGTATAGGAAATCAAAATCTATATAGAAAAAAAAAAAACCCTCCAGACTAGAATTCCTAAACTGATCCATCCATATAATTTTCTTATTTGTTTATGCCTAGTGCTTTGGAATCAGGACAGTGAACTTGTAGAAAAGGAACCTGTGAAGATCCGTCTCTATAGCTAGGTTGTTTCAGGAACTGAAGTTAGCTTATTTAAAGGTGATTAAAAGTCCAGTAAAACATTATACTCTCTTTACAGTGCAGACATACCTCTTAGATTCTTTTCCTTGCTTTGGCATTTCTGGCAGGCTAGGCCAGAAAGTACTAAAAGTCATGAGAAGAGTTGTATTTTTAGTTTTAGATCCCATACTTTACATAAAATTATCTGTCAAGTTTTGTAATAAAAAAATAAAAATCGAAGAAGCAAAATTGGCTACTTTATTTTAGACTGTTGATGTCAAAACATTACAGTTCTAATATAGATTTGCCAAAAGCTAGATGGATCAGGAGTATACTTAATATTAACTCTTAAAATCATGAGGGTTGAGATAAAACATTTTAAGCTCCATAATATGTTACAGCTTTCTGACAGTTGTTTCCTATATAAAGGTAAAATAACCACTTGCTTTCTTCAATATTCACATTTATACACTACATATACTATTTCTGTTTCAACATGCAAAATGTCATGTGCAACATCTTCTGTTGCGATAGCTATCAACAAGTAATACAGGTAGATGATCTTTCTTTTTAGAAATCAAAAATTTCTGCTTAACTGCTAGCTTATATTTTATTAATTTCTTTCACTCTACTTTTTCAAGGAGTTTCTAGCCCTGCATCTTGTGTACTGAATTTTGCAGTAGACATGAACACACAAATGTCAATAGAAACTTAGGGATTAACTTTCACACAAGAATATGATCACTCACTCTTCATTTTAATCACTTAATCACATCAACAACTCTTTGCAAACCGTGGACTAAATAACAAATGTCAGAAGATAACTTCCTTTTTTTTCGTTTATGTATGAAATTGAGATGATGTGTGTAGATGTTGAGAATTAGCTCAACAATATAAGATAATATCTCAATGAGTTTGGGGCAGGAAAAAAAAAGTAGGCATCTGATACCATTTCAGTCTGTGTGATGGTCCATAAAAGATCTACTGAGATCTACTAAGTGAGCAAAAGGTGCAAAATGGCCACAAAATGTCTAATGATAACTTTTGTTCTTAGACACAGTAATCTAATTTTTATTCCATTACTATAAACAACAGAAGACTTAAAAATTCTGCTCTTCTTGAGTTGATAAAAAACAAACTGTTGATTACACACCTGGCCACAATTCTTGCACTAAAACTTTACTTATCAAAATGAAACTGGCTGCTGGATGAATATCATTTTTTTTCTTCCCTGAAATTTATTGTGGACATCAAACTTTTTCATGTAGTTTCAGTTAAAGGCCTCAGAGGTGTATGATGTCATGCATATATCTACCTTATTTGTTAGTGTTCTATACTGATATCTAAATATTTCTTTCCGTATACCTCAGGGGAAAGGCGTTTCAAATGTTGTGTGCATGTGGGCCTACTTCTCTATGTGCCTTTTCTGTCTTTCAAAACATTGACTCAATTTTTTTAATAGTGCATATTCAAAAGGACTGAAAATAGAGTTTGACATGCAAGGAACTCTATTAAGCATTTTAACTCTGACTGTTAAAATCACATTATTCATAATACAGTAGTAAAGTAGTTTTACTTATTTCATATTCTGTAACTATTAGCATTGTATTTAAAGATAGTAATTATACAAAAGGCTTTTCAGCTATGTAGTAGAGTCTTATATATTGCCAGTTCTATGACAAAAAAAGAAAAAGAAAAATTATATCTCATACTGTCAAAAACTGAAAAGTATTCATTCTCTGTTGTAAATTTCCTCAGGAGAAGTTTGTTAAGATACTGATCTTAATTACACTAGTATTTTAGCAATGCTGTAAGGGTAAGATAATGATGAGGGTATGAGTCATGCTAAAAAGAGCTGCAGCCTAAATTAAAGCTGATTAGTTTTAACTTACAGTGTATTTTCCAGACTTTTAAGCTAAAAAGGCCTCTGTGTACACTACATTCCCCCTTATGCTGAGTGAAATTTCCAGTATCCATTTTAATATAGAAAATATGCTTTCTGCGATGTACAACTAACATAGATTCATCAACATTTTAACTACATTTCTTCAATTGTTCAATAAATCAAATCCAGTCTGGAAACATCACATGTGAATTTAGAGTCAGAAGTCATTCAAACTTCACTCATACACACTGTCCTGTATCCAGTGCTACCTATAAATAACCCTGTCACAGCAGCAGCAGTGGACCAGAGTCCATCTTACCTCTGATCACCTCCTTAGCTGCCAGATTTGAATCCCATTGGCTACTTCCAATCTGATTTCTACTACTCTGCAGCTTAGACACACAACGTCTTCACTCCGCATTGAAGCATTGACTTACTACAGCTCTCCCCTTCAGGAAAAATGGTGAAAGCAGCCCAGCTGGGCTTTTGGGGATGAGCAAATCTCCTGAACTTCCTATGGACAGCAAAGTGCTTGCATCAAGCTGGGTTTTATTTTCATGTTTCCTTTCCACACCTCTGTGCACAGAACAAAAGAAAAAGGAAAAAGAAAACCGAGAAAATGTACACAATTTCTGTGTGCTGAGGGTGTAATAAATTATTAAAACATGCAGCTATTCAGAAGAAAATATATGCTATACTTTTCTTAATAAAATTGGCAAATGTTCACTTCTTTATGCTCTTTATATGCAACATTTTTCTGTCTTAAAATGTTTCTTATTTTGTAAATGGTGCTTTAGAAACCTCTGGAGATATTATGATGAAACATTGATTATCGTTTTCTTGACTTTTCCCACTCCCAAACCCTCTTCTCCACCTGCAGTACGTCTGATTTATACTTTTTTATTATTTTGACAAATTAAAAACATTTCATGCTGTGAAATAACTAGTAACAAGGGAGAATTTCAGACATACATTCACAAAGAAGAAAAACAAACAAGCATGAAGCACATATATTTCTATTACTGCTAGATGGGCTAACTTTTCAAGCTCTGGACTCTATCCTAGCCTTTGAATTTATGTGTTCAATTGAGAAAACATAATGCTTGATTCTGTAGATACTTAAGGGCATGTCTAACTTCAAGTTTATTAACAGTCATATGGAAGTCGTATGTTAATAATATAGGATTGTTTGTAAGAGCTTTGATTATTCAATTTAAACTAGTTTTGAAGTAATATTCTGTCCTGTAATTTGTGTCATTCACCCTAATTCTGATTATAGAGTATCTTTATTTTAGTTTACTACAAGTCTTTTCCAACCTGATTTCTAACCTAACCAAAATTACGATTCATAAATTGAACTGGTAGATTCTGGATTACTGTAATCCATGGAGATTAACACCTTGGGCTAAAACTGTTAAATTTTCCCTATGGATGAGACCTTACTGATAAGTACATAAGAGCAGGAAAACTCTTAAAAGCATAAAAGACAGGAAATTCTACCTGCGTGGACTATAAAGTGCATCTGCAAAACCTCAGCTACAAAATTATGGATGCATGGCTCATGAAGGCTGGAATCAACATCCGACCATTACATTCAAAAATTGTTGTTGCTGATTAGGAAGTGATGCAGACAGTGCTGCCCATTGCCTGGTTTAATTTCAACCTTTAACTTCAGACACACCAAGAGAGAATGAATTTAGCAAATCCCTGCGAAGTCTTTCCTGGTCATGCCTTTCAAAGTGTTTCACCCCCATGTGCCAGCAGGGTAAATCTTATCTGCAAACAGCAGAATGCTGAAAAGCATATCAAATTTTGGGGAGAAAAGCTGGTTGTTTATGTAATAAACTGTAGTATTATATTATGATTAGATAATAGAAAAAATAGTATAATGGTTTCATTAAAAATATAGTGATTTGAAGTGTTGTAGAAAGGAATATATTCTCAAAAATTAAGTAGAAAGTCAATATTTAACAATATCTAACAAGATCTGGTTTCTTTTCAATATCCTGGGCAGTTTGAATCTATGAGTACTTTACAATCTGTCTATGTACTCTAACTTTAAAAAAATGTATGTATATAAAGAAGATTTTGACATTTTTAAATGTTCCACTTTAACAGAAAGGATTTTCACACTTTACAATTGCCTGTTACATTTGCATTACAAATTCCAACTTGTTACAGCAAGAGCTAAACAAGAAAGTTGGCGACCCTTTACATTTTCATTTAGTAAGTAAGTGAAAATAAAAAAATGCAATGTACCTTAAAACATTCTTTTAAATTATAACAGTAATATGTATCCCTGCTAATGCAGAATGAGGGAAACAACTAAAGCTGAGTGCTAATCCTTAATACATGCTGTAAATTCAGTTTCTTTTCATATCTGTCCAGAATGACATTTCTGCAATACAGCAAAAATAACTCAGAAAATACACAATAGGGCTAGCAATTACACAACACTAACCAGTAGCATTAAAACAGAATAGTTTATGATACAGTGGCTATCACACACTATGAGTTTTTGACAATTTATCACAGAAGTTTAATTAATGCATCATTGTCTTCTTATATATAGGGGTACATACTGCTGGGGTCAGCATGTATGAGATTTGCCATTTCTTGCTAAGAGGTACTTGGAAACTTCTTTATAATTGAAATACAGATTCATTGTAGGCTGATTCCTATCTCACTGCCACCATTAGTTTAAATAATGTTTACAATGGTCTTGATTTTTATCCATATGAGATCAGAGACATCAAATCTCTTCTACTTCTGCAGCTGCTGTTTGAACTAAAACTGGAATCCAGGTTAACTACTGGAGATATACACTTTATTTTTAGAATTGACCTGCAGTCTTTTCAGTATTATGGAAATTGCCGACATGGAGATGAAGAATATGCCTTTTGTGATTTTTGCCCTACAGGTGATGATATTCAGTAGCTTTGACATTTAATAGAGATTTGCAGATACTTCCTTAGCTAGTGCAATTTTATGTCGTTGTTTTTATTATAAGTATCCTTTTTTCTAGTGTTTTACTCAGACTAGTTTTAAACATCACAACTGTTGAATGAGTGAACCTATTGCTGTTTGCTGACACAGGCTAAGAAACATAGGCTTATTAACTGTTTCCATCCCTGGCATGGTACACCATCCATTTTCACCAACACTTGACGAGTTAATTTCTAGATTTCTTTTGGAAGATACTATTTCCCTCCAAAAAGAAACCTTAAGAGAAGCTGAAGAAATAGACTAGTTTTGAAGCTAATTTCCACAGATAGTACAGATTAGATAACGTTAAATATAGCTTCTTCTAACCTTCTTTTATAGTGCTTTCCATATGTGCATGTGACATCCTTACCTTCATGCTATGCTCTGTGGAACATAACATGTACCACCGTTTTCATGATATAAGAAATTTTTATGGCAGTTCATGGAGCTGGCCTCCCATTCTTCTTTGAATTATATTTATCTATCTATCTATTTATTTATTTATTTAAAATTTCTTTGACCCAGAGAGATATCTACCATGAAGATCTCAGACCAAGACTGGACCCTGACTTGGTTCAAACAAGCAGAGAGGATCTAGATCCAACAGAAGTTGGACTGTTGCACTGTAAGGCAACACATCCTTGTGCAGCTGTGCATTATGGCCACAGAGGGAAATATTGAAGTTTCTAACTTGAAATGTCACAAGCAATCAGGCTGATTTGTGGTCATAATTCTGGAAGGAAGATGAAGGCGAGCAACCACACAAGCTGGACCTTACTTGACAGCACAATAGGCCATCACAGTTCTCAGAGCAAACAGACTTTTCCTCAGAGACCATCCTCTCCTGGTCATTCATAGGATGCACACTCCACAGACACCTTACTACACATTCAGGGCTTGACTAAAGATTGTATGCCATCATTCATTGTCTGTATACATCAATATGACACATCCCAGAAGGGAAATAGTAATTTCTGAAACAATATAGCCTGGCATTCTTGAACCACAGAGATTGACATTCTCCTGATGGAAAAAACTTGGCCTGGCCACAGAAAATGTGGAGAAGTTGTGTAATTTTCAGGCACTGTGCACATAGCCCCTGTGTCTGGGTCATTCCACCCATGAATCTTCTCAGTGGCCCACATGGGTTTGCAAAATACTGGAAGGTAACCTTTGCAATCATAGGAGGCCTACATGGGGTATAAGTCCCATCAATAATTCCTGCTCAGATCTCAACTGAGCAACAGGCTGTTGTTGGACATCAAAAATATTGAGAGTGAGAATCTCTGGGGTATATTTAGCTGTGTAGACCTCTATCATCCTCAGGAAAGACTCACTTATTTTAAACAAATTGCATATTGTCTGATGATAAGACACCATAGGGCAATGAAAAGCTTCTTAATGACATATGTGGCTACAATAAAATGTACTGAAAGGTAATGATGCATATTCAAAAAGTCCTAACTGATGGCTGGTCACACCAGGTACTTAGTACAATTGGTCCCCATAGTTGGACCTGAAACATTATCTCAGTGTCAGAATGGAGATCTATACTTATTTTTGGATTGTGGAATAAAATATCTATTTTCTATCATTTATTCTAATGATAAATAATTATAATACATTAGGATTAGGAATGTACATAACACTTAAGCTATTGTGTGCACACTGTTCGAAAATGTCATGTTCCCTTTAAGATGTTAGGGCTGAAATTCAGGTGCCTTAACACCCAAAGCAGGATGACATCCTGTTCACCCTCCAAATGTTACTTCACAAGGGCACATATCTCCTGGGTCATACCTACCAGCCCTGTGAGGATGTCTTGTCTAGCACAGAGAGTAAAAAATAATCTTACATGTCTATGTTTGGGCGTGTGAATCACTCACGGCTTTATTCAGTTGCTAAAAGTTGTCCTCTTCTACAGTTTGAGATGTCTTAATGCCTTTTGCCTTCCTGCTCACTGAGTCTTTCTTAGGTCTTTTGTCATAAGTACCAGACCCATTGAGATGTTCCAGATACTCTCAAGGCTTTTTTTTTCTTTCTTTTAATGTCCTATTCAAAAATTTTTACTCTAATGAAAAAAATACTTTCTGAATATTGCTTAAAGTTACAACGAGAAAATACTCATCAAGCTATGAGGCAGTGACCTCATTACACTAGGAACTGCATAGCTGCGATGGGTTAAAAAAACAGAAAAGAAAACATTTGAAGGTCAGCTAAGATGCTTACTCAGTTACTGTAGAAACATCAGAAATGAAAGGTATTATTATTATTATTTGATTAGAGACCTTCTGGGCAGGCTAGACATCCACAAATCCATGGACCCAGATGGGATGCATCCACAGGGACTGAGGGAGCTGCCGGATGTTGTTGCCAGGCCGCTCTCCATCATCTTTGAAAGGTCCTGGAGAACTGGAGAGGGGCCTGAGGACTGGAAGAAAGCCAATGTCACTCCAGTCTTCAAGAAGTGCAAGAAGGAGGACCCAGGCAACTGTAGGCCCGTCAGCCTCACCTCCATCCCTGGAAAGGTGATGGAACAGCTCGTTCTGGATGTCATCTCCAGACACATGGAGAAAAAGACTGTGATCAGGAGCAGCCAGCATGGATTCAGCAATGGGAAATTCTGCTTAACCAATCTGATAGCCTTCTATGATGGCATGACTGGCTGGGTAGATGAGGGCAGAGCAGTGGACATTGTGTACCTTGACTTCAGCAAGGCTTTTGACACTGTCTCCCATAACATCCTCCTAGAGAAGCTCAAGAGATGTGGGTTAGACGAGTGGACAGTGAGGTGGATTGAGAACTGGCTGAAAGGCAGAGCTCAGAGGGTCGTCATCAGTGGTGCAGAGTCTAGTTGGAGGCCTGTGGCTAGTGGAGTCCTCCAGGGCTTAGTACTGAGTCCCATCCTGTTCAACTTCTTCATCAATGACCTGGATGAGGGGACAGAGTGCCTCCTCAGCAAATTTGCTGATGCTACCAAGGCAAGAGGAGCGGCTGATACACCTGAGGGCTGTGCTGCCATTCAGAGAGACCTGGACAGGCTGGAGAGCTGGGCAGAGAGGAACCTCCTGAGGTTCAACAAAGGCAAGTGCAGAGTGCTGCAACCTAGGAAAAAATAACCCTAGGCACCAGTAGAAGCTGGGGGCTGACCTTCTGGAGAGCAGCTCTGCAGAGAAGGCCCTGGGAGTGCTGGTGGATGACAGATTGACCATGACCCAGCAATGTACCCTTGTGGCTAAGAAGGCCAGTGGTCTCCTGGGGTGCACTGGGAAGAGTGTTGCCAGCAGGTGGAGGGAGGTGATCCTGCCCCTCTCCTCAGCCCTGGGGAGGCCTCATCTCGAGTCCTGTGTCCAGTTCTGGGCTCCCAGGACAAGAGGGACATGGAGCTACTGGAGAGAGTCCAGCGTAAGGCTACGAAGATGATGAGAGGGCTGGAGCACCTGCCCTACGAGGAACAGCTGTGAGAGCTGGGCCTGTTTAGCCTGGGGAAAAGACTGGGGGGATCTTATCAATGTGTGTAAGTACCTGAAGGGAGGGTGTCAAGGGGATGGGGACAAACTCTTTTCAGACGTCCCATGTGACAGGACAAGAGGCAACGGGCAGAAATTGAAGCACAGGAAGTTCCGCCTGACGGAGCACTGGCACAGGTTGCCCAGAGAGGCTGTGGAGTCTCCTTGTCTGGAGATCTTCAATGCCTTCCTTGACGCAACCCTGTCTACCATGCTGTAGGTGACCCTGCTGAGCAGGGAGGTTGGCCTAGATGATCTCCAGAGATCCCTTCCAACCTCACTGATTCTATGATTCTATGATTCTATTTAATGTTTAAATTGATAAAAATTGTTGGAAAGAAAATTAGTGGAAAATATTCCACAACAGTGGAAATCTGAGAGACATCTTAACATATCACAACCCTCACATTTACGGTGATAAACCCCAGTGAGATTGTGGAGTCTGCATCCTTGGAGATATCCAAAAGCTGTCTGGACGTAGTCGTGGGTATCCTGCTGTAGGTGACCCTGCTTGAGCAGCTTGAGGGAGGTTGGACTAGGTGATCTCCAGGTCGCTTTCAACCTCAACTGTTCTGTGATTCTGTGAAGACCTAATTTCTCCAGTTCAGCTTTCAGCTCCAGATTTTACACAGAACTCTTTTACTCATGATCATTGCTTTACCATTTTCCTTACTTGGTGACAAAATGAGACAGTTGAGCACCATTTTTAAAGCTGCATATCTCAACTTATGTTTAGTGGATATTGGTTTCTAATTTGTCCAAATAAATCTCATTCAAGTATTGCTAAAAGAAATAAAACATAATACCAAAAAAGCGTAATCTTAGGAACAAAAGAAACAAGAATATATGCACAAAAAGGTTAAACACATAAATCTGAATTACTCTTTGACAATATTTTCTTCCTAAATCATAACATAGTATTTATCAGACTAAAATATAAAGCATCAGCATACACTTACAGAATTGCTTTCATATTAACTAATTAGGATTTCCAGTCTTACATGAGGCATGCATCTCTAGGAACTGATATTTTACCAAATAATTGGAGTATTTTAATAACTGAATAATTAAAAAGTTCTCACTCAGATAAGTTAAAAATGCATTCATTTTGAGCCTGAGCTGGATGGACATAATTGAAGATCTTTTAAAAACTGAAAACATTATAAATTCAACCATCTTGTCTTCTGAGATTTTCTTCTTGTGATTTCTCATGATTTTGATACAAACAATTATGACACAAAATTCTTTTAGATATAGATTTGCTGCAGAAATCTGTTTCTTAAATGCTTGGAAAAAAGGACAAACTCTGAGTTATATATAGTCATTCATCTTTTACATTCCAATAGCTTTTTCTCCTGCTCTGGATTAGTCTATGACCTGTGTATACAGGAGCAACCTTAGTGTCTAAATAATAGTTTCCATCTCATTTTGAATCATTTGTTTTCATTGCTGTCCTTGGGTGTTTCTAGCTCTTTGTTGTTAATTAGATAAAGCTGGATTTCCACTGAGACTGTGACAGTAGTGCCATCAGCTTTTAATCTGTCAAGTTCTCATGAAACCTCCTTCACTGCTTTTGTAACTTAGTTGGTCTTTTGTACTGTCTCTTTATATAAAGCATTTTGATCAAAGTCCAACTCACACTCCATACAAAATGTAACATGTGTACAGCTTTTGTATCGAAATATGAAGGACCAGATTCCATGAAGCTATATGCACTGACACATATCCAAAATTTGACTCTTAATCTGACAGTTAAAAAAAATGCCTTTGAGGAAACTGGAATAGAAATCAGTCTTAGTCAACCAGCTAAGCCTGTTAGCACTACTGTGAATTTTACTCCTTTCTTCAGCAAGCTTGAAATGTTGTCAAATGTTAAAGAAATTTAGAGGGATTGGAAGAAAACTGTAGATTTTTCTTTTAAAAAAAATCTTAATAGGGAGGTTTTCTTGACAGAATTTTCTCTAACAGTCCCCCTGTCAACTCTTTTAAAGACTTGCCCACCGACCTGTGCCTGAACCATTCAGGTGACATTGGTTTATGGAAGACCTTTTGGAAACAACAGAAAGAGTCTACAAGGGTTTGCAGAGACATTTGAGCTCTGTTGAGAACACACAGGATTCTGGTCATACACTTTCTCTCTTTCTATATTCACTTGATTTCTGAATAGCTTAAAAGTCCAAAAAGTCCTTGGGTGACGAACAACATTTGCTGCTTCTTGTGTAAACCAGTATCTCCTCTAACAGAGAGGCTTTCTAGAGCAAAACTAACATTATGAAGAGGAAAGTAGTATGAATTAGCCTAGGAATGACTGAAAAGATAAAGTGGGCAGCAGATTCTGAAAAGGATTTAGACCCAAGGAACGGTTGCTTATTTTGCAACTTGACAAATGCATGCACACACACACATATATGTGTGCGTATATCTATATATATATTTACACACATATGTATAGAGAGAGAGAGAAAAAGAGAGATGAGAGAAGGGGAGAGAGGGGCTCTAAGGTCACACTGTTGAAAGGCACAGATCTAGCCAGTCTTCCCATTTCAAAATACCAGGATGAATCATGGTCAAACTAAGGTGGAAAGAATCAGTATTCCAGGAACATGGACTGGAGAGGTGAAGGTCCATTTTGTGTAACTAGTTTCTACTCTTAAGAATTTGGCTTGCTTCTAGACAGAGAAGCAACACAAAGAACAAAGCACTCTGCATGAAGGAAACAAATTTCCTATTCAAGCCAGGCAGAAAAATGTTCCTGAGTAAGCATGATTCAAAGATGTTATTTATGAAGCAAGGCACGAAACTACTGAGCAAGCAAGTGAGACTAAGCGGTAGTTCAGTGTCATAGCAACAGAGACTGGCCTCATGCACACTCCATATCTGGAGCTCTTTGAAGGCAAATTGAGGTTCTACATGAATATTCAACCATCAGAGGCATATGACTGCTGAGAGCGGGCATCTGGCAACCCCAGTATATGCACACCTCTGGAGGCTACACTATCAACATGTATAACAGAATTACAAAAGTGCCAGTAGGCATAAGGTGCCATTCCCAACCTGGCCCAATCTCTATACATTGTGGACATAACATGGCTTTCCTAGAGGCAAGTTAAGAGATGGGCTGCAAAAGCTTTCGCAGGGCAATCTCATTATGAGTCTTGCTCATGAAGGGCATGCCCCAGGGAGGTCTGCACCTGCAGCGTGAACACTGCAAAAACATTCCCATTTTTCTGTTAATAAAGTCCTATAATATTATTAAATAGCAACAGGCAACAAAAAAAAATCCATTATACACTGTAGATGATGAACCTGACTTTTTCATTTGGATTTTTTAACAGCCCTTCATCTACGTCTTCTAATCTTTCTGGTTGGTACATGCTATTCAAGTACAACACTGAAAAATAACGGTGGAACCTGTCTTGGGAGTACTGCGGAGTGTTAACTGCAAGCAGTTTTGGGGAAAATAGCAGTGTATTTAAGTAACAGGGGCAATGAATGTGCTAGAAATATATTTATAATGTAATCAAATTTACCACCTTTAAGTACTCTGGCGTGAATTCCAGAAGCTATTATGCTCATTAAGGATCAGACCAGGAGGAACTTGCCTTGTATACAATTTAAATTCAGCCTGAGAGCCAAAAGTAAAATGTGATTGTAGTCTCCTACTGTTGCTTATGGGCAGCAAGCTATATCATACAGTCTCCCCATATCATTATGTGTGATTGGTAGGCTGCAGAGCAGTAAAGCCCTGCCTAAGCTTACAACAGAATTGGGAGGAGTTCATTATTACTTATTTCAAATCCAAAGAGCAGAGGCAATATGAAATAAACCACCAACACGCATCTGCCTGTACTTGAACAGCTCCATTTCTTCTCAGATTCATCAAAAACACAAATTAGTCAAAACAAAGGGGGGAAATATCATTAAATTTAAAAGAATTTGATCAAATAAATATTTTTATGTAATCTTGATTTTTAATGGATCCACATTTCTCCATTTGGGAGGAAGATAAGACAAGAATTTTCCATTGTGGTGCAAGTCAGGAAAGTTAAGAAATTTGCTTTCAAACACCAATTCATTCCTCTGTCACATAAGGAAAGGCTGAGAGAGACAGGACTGTTCAGCATGGAGTGAAAAAGACTCAGAGGGGTATTATCAGTGTGTAAAAATACATAACGGGCAGAGGAGGAAGTAAAGAAGATGGAGCTGGACTCCTTTCAGTGGTGCCCAGTAAAAGGCATGAACGAAAATACAGGAAATTCTATTTAAACGTACCGTGAAGATAGTCAAACACTGGAACAGGTTGCTTAGAGAGGTTATGGAGTCTACATCCTTGGAGATACGCAAAACTCAGCTGGATACAATCCAGGTCAATCTGTTGTAGCTGACCCAGCTTCAGCAGAGGGTTGGACCAGACAGTCTCCAGAGTCCCCTTCCAACCTCAAATATTCTGTGATTATGTGAAATTAGATCTAAAACATATTTTAGATTTGTTTTAATAGATTGATTCATTTTTTACACAGATTTGTGCCAAATAATTATTTAATTTTTACTTATTTTCCTTGAATATCCCTCACATGTTATTAAACTTCTGTTTAGAGTAGTACCCTCTTCAATCTTGAAGCTAGATCTAGATGTCACAGTACATTGTATGACTCTGTTTTATCAGATGATCACAATCCAATCTGTCACTATATCAAACAGGATCTATAATAAGAAATATGAAATTTCACACCTCAAGGTGGAGAGTAACAGTTAACTGCCTGCCCATTATGAGAATAAATCCATTTTGGTGCTTGGAATAATTTTACCTTTTTTCCAACAAATTTTACACTGAACTTTCCTCTGGAATATGATGTCAAGTATTGAGGAAAATGTTCATCAAAAGTAAGATTTATGAAAATTCGTATGTTCTTATGTCTTTCAGTTTATACTGTGAAAATTTACAGTATCCATTTTCAAAAACATTGGCAGAAAAACTACTGCAAGGAAGTATCATCTTCATTTTGTTCTGAAAATCTAATATTAATAATACATTTGCAAATCTCATGACTCTCTCCTGTGTATAGTCCTACTGGTCCCCTCATGAGCAAGCACTCAGCAGCAATGATGAAGCTAGTCATCTGATGAACATTTCCTTCTTCCTGCCAAGGCAGCTTTCAGATTTCTTGCACAGACTCTGAGAGCACTGGGTATTTACATCTCCTATATACTAACTTCAGGCCAAGCATTTTCCTCAGTGGAATGAAAAACCGCATAATCACCTCTAGATTTTTTAACACACACATTTGATGTGCTGGCAACAATTGTTCCTTGTAGAAAGGCACAAGTAAGATCTCTTTGAAACGAGAAACTGCTGCCCAAAAGAGACCTAACTGAGAGAGGTGAACAAGCCAGTTTAATTCTATTCCACCTGTGCAGCTGAGTCCGTTGTGCAAGGCAACATTCATCACCAGCAGTGTTGAAAGGTGCACGTTGCTTGTCTGGGCCTAACCTTATGTTGTCCATGAGTTAGTCAGGAAGTGTACAGAAGGTAACATTCATGCAAGAGAACTGGAAAACAAATAAAAACAGGTAAACAAGTAAAACATCCCTTGAAAGATGTTTATAAAACTAAATAACAGAAAATAAGCACAGCATTTTACTTACAGTTTATGCTCAGAAAGCATCTTTTTTTCTTCAACTGAATTAATGCTGAACTTCACAGTAGTGTTTTCCATTGCTGTCACGCATCTGAGTTGTGCATCATCACAGACCTAGTGTCAGAAGAGCTGATTTATTGCCACAGTACCTATCTGGTGAGTGACAGTAGATAAGTTTGCATTAACTTACGGTGTTATATAAGTCTCTTCCAAAATAGTATTCTACAAAAAAAAAAAAAAAAAAAATATTATTTGAAGCATCTGTCTACCTAAATTTATTTTTATGATGTAGCAAGGATAGATCTGCTGATCGAAGAGGTTAGCCAAGAAATGTATTTTGAGATTTGTTTTCTAAAAAAAATTCTTGACTGAAAAAATACCAGTAATGATATATCAGAATAATATGTGAGGTGACTAACAGCACTTGGATCATATTTCAGCTAAAAAAGTGATAGTTCATATCACCCTATTTTCAGGTTATCTATTTAGTAATGTGATTTAATAATATATTTTCGAAGGAATATAGAAATTTCAGCAATGCCGTTACATGCCATATTTCAGTATACAAAGAAAGAAAATGTAATGTTGAAATGTTTTTCATGCTGGCAAAACTGGTAAGGGGTAATTTTTGGGTCACCAAACCAAAAGATTCCAATTCTGGAAAAAGCTATGTCTCAGACTGTGATGTTGGTTTAAGAAACAAGCTGCAGTAGTTCTGTGCTGGTTCATAGGACACACAGTATATTCCATGTACCAGAGGAAAGTAGTGAACTACACTAACCTTTTCAGTAATTTCTGTCCACATAGTCCAGCCATTCTACATTCTATTTCTAAGAGGTTTTATTATTATTATTATATTTTCATTCTCCTATTCTGGCTCCATAGATGAATTGGCACACAGCAGAGAACTTGGTGAGGCCAAGTGACATGAGTAAATCAGCGTTTACTCAAAAGGGGTAGATGGATAGAGTTGTGTAAATAAGAATTTCCAGGCTCCTGCTGTTCTCACCAGGTTGTGCTGATATGTTTCTAGGAGCAAGCCGAGTTTTTCTTGCTGCTCAAAAAAATTGCTGGGCCAGTACAGTTTGGAGAGTTTCCACGTATAGAACAAAGTGCTACAGACTGTGCTCTTAGGAAGAGTCGGAAGATAGTGCAGCATAGGGTTTGGTTGTCTTTCCCTCTCCTGAAAACAACATTGGATATTCCACTGATGGCTGATTAATATATCATTTGTTTGCTACCTTTGGGGAGCAGAAAAATATCACTTGACTTCAATATTTATGATTGCAACTTTCTTGTTCTGTTAGTTTGTGATAAGACCAGAGCTCATGTTCTTTCCCTGTAATGTAGTTGAGGTAATTTACACATGAAAGAGCTATAAACTGTCCCCTATTAGTTATGCAATAAGAGTGTGCAATGCAAACACATCATATCTCAAATTATTTTTCAAAGATGTGGAACTTTTAAAAAATATCTAAGTGCCCTGTTTCTATCTTCAGAATTCTGAATTCTACGTCAGTGTAGTCCATCTTTAAAGTCAGAAAAAAAACAGGCCATCAGTATGGATCTAACATCCATTTACTAATTGCAGAGTTGATTCTCTGATGATCTTTGATTTAAGTGCTCCAATTTTAATGTCTTAATTTAATTCACCATTTCTTAAAAGAGAGAGAGAGAACTTTGCCTCGTTATCTTTATGAATGACACTAGCTGACACCCATCTAATATTCACCATTCAGATGCCCGGGGATGTCACAAATCATATCTGCCACCGGGTTGCAGTTGTTTTTGCTGTGATACTATTTCTCTAACCTACAGCCATGCTGCATTGTGACTTTATTTAACTCAGCACACAGGGAAGTTTAATGTAACTGAAACTCAAAACTGAGTGCTCACAGCCCAATACTAAGGAGTTCTGTTGAAAATAATCTTTTGAAGTAATTCATGTCATATTTCACACAAATTGGTTCAATGGAACAGCTTACAAATTGACTTTGCAGATAATTGCATTGGTACAGCAGAAGGGACACTGAGTTACAGCATAAGGATGGGATAAGTGCCATAGGAAGGGAGGGCAGGAATTTTCTAAGTGGGTTTGTCACTAAATATGACATTTACTACAATGACACCCAAAGCTGTCCTTATGTTTATCAGTGGTTTGAGTATTTATAGACCTGACTATTCTCAGCGTCCCAGCCTCGTCTCAGCCCTGAGAGTTTGGCACACATACCTATTCTCAGATTGTAGGAAGATGTGCCGCATTATCCACATCTTATGTGCCACATAAGATGGATTTTCAAGATGTGCCACATCTTATGCCATATTAAAATCTTATTTAATATTAAATGTTTCCAGGTCTCTGTCCCTCTGTCTCTGATCAGTAAAATTTATAGGTATTATACAAAGGCTCCATCTGTACTACAAAATAATATTATCTGGGGAACACCTTCAAGTGCTCAGCCAGATGACAGCTTGCATCCTCACAGCTAAAGTTTCTTGATACCAAAACAGGGTGGATGCATCCAAATTGCATGTAGGGAAAGATCTCTGGCCAATGGCAATTCCCCATGCCTGGGAGTGTTTGCAGTCTCAGGCTAAGCCCATGCTAGGGAACACACTAACGATTGAACAGCTAGGACTGCTGTAAAACATTATTTGAGCCTATGTTTTGACTGTGTACTTTACAAGAATAGATGTAGCTGTCTGGTTTCATCTCACAATGAAATTCTCTTACTGCCAGTGAACTGCACTAAACTCCCTTATTGCTCATTCTCTCTTCAGTTCTAGATCATCACAGGTTCATAGAATAGCAGCAAAGCTCCCACAAACCTTGATTTCACTGCTCTCCATTCCTGTTCTCTCCAAAGCTGCCCCAGTGGAGCATGGAGATGTTTCAGAAAGCTACTGCTGGATTCCTTCTCCACTCTGGAAACAACAGAGGAAATGGGAGCTCTAGGACCCCTTGCAGTGCTGGTAGGAGCAGCTATAGGAAATGCTTACGGAAGGTGGATGGTGTTCATTGAATAGGGAGGGGAAGCTTCACAGACTCTCCCAGTTTTCATTGAAACAGGAGTTATTTGGCTTTTCTTCTATGTTTCTCTGAGAAATTCTGAGTTCTCAGATAGCAAAGTTCCTCCTTTATGTAGAAAAACAAAATAAAACTAAGTAATTTTTTTAAAGCTACTTCTTTATCATAGTTTTAGTTAGTGATCTGGATTTTCAGAACTCAACCTCTTAAATAGTCTTACATAGCATTTAGTTGTCCTAAAGTCCAGATCTGTTTAGCAGAGGTTGGCAAAGGTGTAGGATACTTATCTTAGCTGAGCATTCATCCAACTCACAGTGCATTGCTCCAACATTGTCTGTGCTCTGGCTGGATGGACTGTTCAGCTTAGATGAACTTGAAGTGTAAGTTTAGCTTCAAAATTACAAAACGTCTTTACTGAGCATTAAAAAAGTTTTTTTTTCTGTATTTGATCTTTTGGTCTTACAGACTTGATCTCATTTGTAGGGTATTCATAAGAATGGTAAATCACATTTTCTCCAAAAAACAACTCCTACAAATTTCAGTTTCCTCTTTCTGAGCATGAAGATGTTAGATCTTTGAAAACTGGCTGCAATCATTTTTATAATATATGAAAACAATATTTCTCTATGTCCTGTCCTTAGGAAATGGATGAACTGCTTTGGTTGAAGCAAGTAAGCAAGAAATCAATCTGATTAGTCATTTGGCAAGTAAGCTTTTAGTCCCTATGATTATACTTTGTCAAAATTACAAGTCCCTGAAAAGAAGGCCTTATAACAGAAAGTGTCAGTCAACCTTAATAGATAGTCTTAATAACTCTGCCTATAATGTAAAAGATTGCAAAAGAAAGAAAATAGCAAAAGAAAGAAAAGTAAGATTTCAAAAATAATGTCAACTCACAGATCTGAAAAATATTTTGAAATTCACACAGGATCTGTTTAGCCTCTGGGCAAAAACTAATATTAGAAAAAACATAGTCTAAGCTTTTGCTAAAAATTTAGTTCGTAGTGTTACAGAGATGAAAGACTAACATAAATGAATGGCTCTCAAGGGGATGTGAAATGTGTGAATGAGTTTCTCATTCAAAGGGGAGTTCAAAACACCAGAAGTCACTAATGACTTCAAGATATCTTACTTTGGTGACTATAATAGTATTTTGTATGTTCATTATTTTTCATATTCTACTTGCTATTTCCTACAGATAGTAACCAAGAAATATTCAGAATACATGAAGTGTGCTAAGCTGTGGAAACTGAAATACATCTTTCTTTATAGATAGGTAGAGATGGTTTTCAGCTGTGACAATAGAATATAAGACAATTTGGAAAATATATATTATTACCCTCCAAGCTGAACATTCAGCGGATCAATAACCTTCAGTCTCTGAAATTCTCAATACACAATGGCACAAGATTTTTGAGAAAAAATAACCTGCCAGTATTTTTGGAGGATGTACTTTTTCAGTTATTGTTAGTTGAAGAAGTTCTTAGAGAATAGCAATGGCTATTTAGGATAATTAGTTGAAGAACACAGGACTCAGCATGCACAATCTGGCTAAGAGACTTCCACAATTATGTGCAAGTACCATGAGTGAAGAGGAACTTCATTACACTGTGTATAGTATAGGAAGGTACAGCACTAATCAGACAGGGGAAAAATAGGCTTAAATTCAGAAGTTAGGTTAACAGCGACATTACTAGTTTGTGGACCAGAAATGGAAGGCAATCCTCTCTCATTGGTTCCTTTACTCATAAACTGAACAACACAGTAGAAATCTTCCTTCAGAGGAAAGTTTCACACTTTATAATCCTGTCTGGATTTTATTAGGGCTCAGAACAATCCAAATTCTGTGTATGCTAAATGTACCTAATTGTGTACTTCACTTCATTGACTCACCCAAAATTATGAGCTTCACTGCAACAAAAGATGTTTACATCAGTCATTTCAGTGGTAATGATACTTGTGCAAGGAGTATATTGCCAATGCAGTAGCTAGCAGCATGTTCATCAAAAAATATTTGCTTTTTGGTTTGAGGATTTTTTTCTTCCCCAAAGTGGATCAGAAAAATATCTGAAAAGGTTTAACTGTGATGGATTCTACCTTGATGCAGGGAACAATATGACCTTCATATGATTCTTTCAAGTCATAATTTACTTTTATATGTCTGTATAATTCATAATAATAACTGCATTTAAAAACATATAGATATGACAATCTACACTTTTACTTTGGTGGTCAGCGACTAATTCTCTTGGATAGCTGGCCAGTGAGAGTGACAGGAGAAGAACACAGTAGATGACGACAAGCAAGCTGGAATTTCTATCTAATTGTGCTGGGAAATTAGAGCACTGGATCATATCATAGAAGAAGAAAAGAAGATGTAATGATGATATATGTCACTGTAGTGAGAGAATAGGGTCTGTAGGAAAGGAAAGTAGCTACTGAAAGAATGTAGAGATTGCTACAAAAAGATTATTTCTAGTGAAAATGAGCAAGTGGAAAAAAATCTAAATGTTGTGATAACAGATAATGGCAATATATTTTAAATATCTAGAGTCTAGTGCTAAATTTGTCAAGTATTAGTTTGCTTCTCTGAGTTTGCTACCTATATGGTTTGATAAACATGTTCTGGGCGGCAAAGAGTCAAAGGCAAACAACTGGCTATCTGGAGGAATAACTATCTAAAAGGTATAAAATACAAACTGTAGAGAATCCATTTGCAAACTGGACACACAAATTAACTTCAAGGAAGATAAAGAAATGGATTAAAACTGTTGAAGTCATCAAAATCTTGGGTTTTGATATATGGAGACAGGAAGGACAAAATAGAGCATGAAGACAGTGATGATTAAGAGGACAGGAGATAGTAAGGAACGGGAGGAAGACTGAGAGAAGGAATGAAGGGAGATGAATGTAAAATTAGATCATTTCATTTTGAAACAAACAAACAAAAAAGAGTTCTGGTAGAGTAACAAAAAAGAGTAACACCCTAAACTGTTAGGTATGAAATGTCATCCAATTAATCTAATGAAACTGGGAAAGTGCACAGTCAATATGCTGGTGTAAACACCAGTGCAGACTCTGTTAACAGAAATCATGAGTGATTGCTCAAGGACAGCAAATATAATCCAGAGCCTTTCTCCTTTCCAGTTTATGGATTTACAAGATTGTGAACATAAAAGGCAAGAAGAGAAATGAAAGAAGGCACTTTTTAATAAGCAGCTTGCCCCCTCCTCCTGTCCTGGACAAAAGTAGGTGAATTTTGAGTGATTGGATAAAAAAAAAGGAAAAAAAAACCAAAACATATTGGAGTAAGTATAACAAAAATGCTAGCTGATAATGGCATTTCAGCAGTCATTTATCACTCAAAATACATTCATACCCCTTTGCTGCACCATTACACATCAGTTCACTTGCTGCAATGGGATTATAATTACAAAGGAGAAAAAAAGAGATGAAAATTTAAACAAAAATGACAATCTAAAAAAGCCTCATTTATTCCTATTCAGTACACAGAATAAAAAAATAAAACAAGAAGAAGAAAAATAAAGAGAGCAAGGGAGAAGGGAGAGAGAGGACAAGAGATGAGAAAAGTTATAATCTTGTTATAATCATTGTATTTCAGGTGATCTATAACCTCGATTAGTTTCCTCAACATCAGGACTACAAAACAGGAGGCACAAGGAATTTTGTATCACCCAGAAATATCATCTAAGAATTCTGATCACTGTATAGCAAGCCCTACACAGCTCTTAACCCAAGCTTCATGCAGTAAAGCAGCCAGAAGTCACATAAATGAAAAAAATCTGACCCCAGCTGTCTATGTCTCCCTTACACTGATTCATCACAAGATCCTGCACAAAGGAGTAAGTGATGCTCTTTGCACTGTTCTCAAGCACAGTCATCCTGCATGTTATCTATCTCATTCTTCTCTTCCTCCACCTCTTTGTCCAGAGACTTCTCTGTAGAGGCTCCAGCTTGGATTGTGACCATGTACACAATTTGACTGAAAGCTGTTATTATTTGTTAGTACCATGATCATAGGAATGAAGAAAAATGTCATGTTTAGATAATAAAATCCTTTGCAGCTAGGTAGCTACTACCTCCATAGATTCTCAAAAGTCTGTATATACACAGTTGAAATCAGTAATTAATCTTCAGAACACCACGGCTAGCTCTGTGCATCTCTGAGAAGTTATAGCTTTTCACTACAATATGAACAATGAAGAAATTGTGCATATTGTAAGAACTGTCCTGATTTGGTGATAAAGAAAAGCAAAGAATAATAACAAACTTACTTTTACCTTTTAAATATAAAAAAAATCTGGTTTGGACATTTTCATTTTGTTTTCTTACTGGAAATTGCAGAGCTGTTTGTTGGGACAGGTGTAATAACTTACTAACAGATTCCTTTGTCCAAAAAAATGATTGGCAACTAGAGTCAAAAAAAAAAAAAAAAAAAAAAGTAGAGTTTAAACCTCAAACAAAAAGACAGATGTGGAAGGCATTGACTTTGGAAGTATCTAAATGGTAATATATGGAGCTGAACTACATGATTTAAATTGATTTTTAATTGGCTGAAGTTAGGTCAGGATAATCCCATCTATGATAACTTGGCTACTGAATAAAGTAGGGAATCTGAAAAGATTGTAGTGAAGATCTACTTTTTGATGGCCTTTTAAAGTGAACTTTTCTTCTTTTTTTCCTGAAATGTAGCTAGAGAGCTGGAACAATCTTTCTCTTTTTTGACAAGATGCTGAATCTCTACTCACTCAGAACACTTAAGTGGCTGATGACTTTTAGTCCTTCTCTGTTTCACATGTTTATATTATTTTAGTTAGGCACCTTTACAGTGAGGTAATCAAATACCTAGGTAACTTTGAAAATCTTAGCCAATATCCGTATTATTAAACCAGTCTATATAGAGTCCATTTCCTCATTTTCATACCAAAATTACATACCATAATTCAAAATTTATATTCAGTATTGATAATGGAGTATGAGATAGCTGCTCTTCTCTGTTCTAGAAGGCAAATGAGTTTATATCTTTCAGTCCATCTCAGTGGTAAGGGGTCAAATTGTAAGCCAGAGGTTTCTTAGATAGAAACTCCTGGGCTTTCCAGCATTGGCAGCTCTCAGAGGTTCACTCTGGCTAATGAAAACCACACGTGTTTCTATAAAGATTAAGCTGTGGGATAGGGCTTTGCCAGGCTGCCCTGCAGGCTGCCCACCTGCACAGTCAGAGGCAGAGCGAGTATCAGGGGAGGAGGAGGAGTGCTGTGATTTCCTTGCCTCTAGGAATGTAGATTTCCCCTGGGATACCTATGGAAGCAGGTTTTAATATGTCTTTAAAGAGAAAACGATTCCGATGAATGAAGCCTGCCTGTGCGAGGAGCAGAAACGTGCCTGGGGCTTAATGAAAGGCACGCTGCACCTGCAGAGCTGCAAACCAAACTCCGTGCTGGCTGTGCACCATGTCCCTCTGCCAGCACGAGTGCTGGAGTCAGCGTGGAGCTGAGCCTCCATCACTGCTGAGTTCCTCCCCGGCTCCTCACCGTGTGGCCTGGGCACTTCCCTCCCGCTCTCACATCCTCGCTCCTAGAAAAGTAGGTGATAGTATTTACTATCTGCTGGATTTCTTGACTCTCTTTTCTCAAAGGTATTCACATTTCTGGAAAGTGTGGTACCTGACTGTGCAGATTATTGATAAAGAGTGACCTAACTTGGAAATAAGGGGATCTTGCCAGAGTCACCATTATAAAGGACATTTTTGGATATCAACATAGTCACTTCAAAGTTACCTTCCACACACAAAACAAGAAAAAAATCCACATCTCTCTCTCTCTCTTTTTTTTTTTTTTTTTTTTTTTACATAAAGCTCTTCCTGTAAAAATCAAATAATCTTTCAGTTAACCACTCAGTAATGAGTTCAGGTATACACTTCTGTTAACCTAAAAGAGTAATCTTAGTGGAAAATTGTGATTCCAGACTAAGTAAAATAAAATAGCACTACCTCAGACTTCACTGAATATTTTACCTGACTTTCCTGTGAAAAAACCTTTCACCAAACTTAATAACAGTGAGGAATTATTATATAAGACAGAAAGCAGCAGATTCTGCTTTTCTAAAGACTGTAAAAACATTTATGCAAAAAGAATTTGAAATCTGATGTTCTCTTACTCATTGATGGCAATATGTAGTTGTGTGCTGCCTTTAACTGAAAATGATCATTAGTGGTTTACGTTGGGGTAGCACTGGCATGGGGCTATATTTAATGGATGCATTAGACAGACACATAACATAACGGTGGAGACCAACTTTTTGAAACTTTAATAAAACTTTACCTTTTAGAAAGTTTTAAGTAGTGTTAGTTAAGCTAAAACCTGCTTAACAAAGTAAAGGGGGAAATCTGGCTTGGGTAAAATGTTACATGCATCCAAGGTATAGTATATAAACAGCAGTATTAAAACAAATTAATTTTTTATCCCAGCTGAATCAGACTCATGTAAGTTGTATATCAGATCTCAGAAAGTAACTAATTCACACTGGGCTTAGTGGAAGCAGATTACAGATCCAGGATTTGGTTAAATAAGAAGAAAGCACGGCTTCCCCCAGGCAGTGACCTCTTTCCGTAAAGCTGCCCACGGAAGCTGCAAGGACAGGTGCGAGTGTCATCCGCTGCTTCATGCATGTCACACAACCCAGTGCCTTTCCACAAGCACCATTACTTTAATCATTTCCCATGGTTAAAGCAACTGAGCGTTGTGCTGCCTTCACCATGGCTGGATTTTGTTCTTATATTCTTGGAAATACAAAAACCCCGAAGGAAAGCAAGTGGTTTAAACTCTGTCATCAGCTGCTGGAAGATAGGCAATGAATAAAGTTTCCAAGCAGAAATAATGTGTTACTTTGTAATAGTTCCTTAGACTTCAGAGTGTAATAACCCCTCAGAAAGAATATCAACCACAGTGAAGTTCATTCTTATTCCTTATGCTGCATTCATACACTGCAGAAGGCAATTGACAGTATAGAATCACAGATTATCTCTATTTTTCCCTACAGGAGATACACCTACACCATTATCCCTCCTCACTGTCTGCTTTGCTGTCACTCTGTGAAGCATCTGAAATCAAACATAGAAACTGCCCGTGACCTATAGCTAGACGTTTCGGTGACCCAATACTCCTTTCACACTCTTCACAGCCATTGCCACAACCTGCTCACACCACTACTGTGAGTTAGTAACTTCCTTTCCTAGAGCAGATGCACAAGGACATGTTTGGCTAGCCAAATTTCCCACAACTGATGAACCCCTCTCACCACCACTAGTTATTATCTAGTCCTTCGAATACTGCACCAGTGCGCAATAAAGAAGGAGAAATTAGAGTGTGTCTTTGGACTACTGCTTCCCGTTTTTCAAATTTGGCTGGTACTGTAATGTCTTGATAGCCCAAACGGCAACAGTTTACACCAATTCCTGAAATATATTTTATTCCAGTTTACATTAATTTATTTAAACATTGAGCAGGTGGTGTATCTTACAGAAGGTACAAAACCAAACGATAAACAATTCAGTAAAAACTTACCATTAAAAACAGTTCTTGTTCCATACCACCTCACAAGTTCCTCCAAGCAGCCTCTTACTTATGGCCGAGAATTAAAAATATACCTTGTTAGGACTTACTGTACCAAGAATGCCTCTGACAAGAATGCTGGTCCCTTATTATTTTTTACCTAATAAACCACATGAAAATACATAATAAGCACTTCTTTTATCCCTCAGAAAGCTTATTCCAGGTCACCTTATGCCATATCTTGCAGTCCTGATATGGGTTTCACCCTGCTTTTTGTACTTGAATACCTTCACCAGTTTCAGGGAGTTCTTTCCAATTTACACCGAGCACCAGATCAGGCAGCTGTTCTTTCCCGGGAGACTAGAATTAACATTCCAATTTCAGAGAAAATCTATTGCAAGGCAAGCAAGACCTTGCATCATCTTGATGTTAATGTGCTATATCCCCTTCATGCAAACCATAAAAGACAGGCTCAGCTGATAGAAAAAAATTGTAGCTTTAAGATTTTACCCAAGTTATACACCCTTCCCCACTAGCTAAGGATCTGGCTAACTGTTCTATAGTGCAGTATGGAGCACACCAGAAGGTATATAATCAATTCTTTCCATAATTAAATGGGGGAAAATACATTAATAGAACATTATATCTGCAGTCTTATGCACACAAAAGACAACATATTCAAAATTATAGTCCCCCAAGCAATATTAACTCAACTGTTTTATTTAAATATGTTAAAGCTTTAAAGCTAATATCATGTGCTATAATACAGAATAGAACATACATGCCAGGGGACTGAGATAGCGTCACAGTGAGAAATGTAATTTTTAATTTCTTGATTTTGGTGAGATTAAAAATTGACCCTTGGTATTATTTGCCATATCTTTCTTTACTATTATTTCATCTTTTTACTTTTACTGTAATTATTTTTACTTTACTAGGAAAAACATATGTTGAATCCATACATTTTGTCTCCAGCTTTTGAGATAGAAAAATTTCTTCAAAGTAAAATTAAGTTATACAATATGAATGTGGGGATATTCACAAGCCAGCAGCACACTGAATACTAGAATACAGTTCTAGGCTGAAAAGCTGAAAGCATATGGACCACTTTCAGTCAAGATCCTACCAGCTGCAAATTTTAATTTTTTGAGACCAGTAGCATGAAGTGTTCTGTTTCTAAATTGTGATTGGTTTCTAAAATAGTTAAGGTCTTAGAAATTCACTGCCAAAATCAAAACCATCACAATTTAATCTTTACAGATTTCAGAAAATATCTATAGTGCAAGTTAGATCGTGCTACTTTGTCTAGGCCCCATTTCCACCTAAGAGTCTACGAAGATATTCACAACTCAACATTATATAAAGTGAGGTGGTTACCATATACATTGAAAAAAAATGCAATAAAATATCCTCTTCTTTTGGAAAGAAACATGAGAATTTAAGAAGAACAATGTATGGTTTGTGTTCATAATAAACATTTACAAAATCAGCACTCTTTATACCCTTTTAGATTTCTTTTATCCAAAATAGCCTTAAACAAAGATAAACAAAGTCTTATAAGTTAAAAAAAAAAAAATCTGTTCAGCAACGTGATGGATGATACAGGGATACAAGATAACTAATTATTAACTGTAACATTAAACAAGTAGTTAAAAAAGATTAATCTTTAAGTCAGTTTGCAAAAAGCACAGATAATTCATTTGACTACTAATTTTTTTCTTTGTGTCAAAATAATAGCAATGCCGCACAGTTCTCATTAATGAGGATGTTATTTCCTCTCTGCATGAAGACTTTTGAATTTTTTTGTTTGAACATCATATTTGATACTCACCAAAAAGCTATAAAGCAGATGGGTCTTAACTGAACAAGAAAACAGCATTTAGAGTTAAACATGATTTACTAAATGGTTTTCTCTTTCTAAGATTAACCTTTTCTACTTTGCTCTACAAGATTGTAAATTCCAATTAAAATCAGCATTTTGTCATTTTGAAGAGATATTGATTCAATGTTTATTCAATATAATTTATTTTTAAATGTTAAATATGGGAATTCATTTATTACCACAGAATTTTCCAATGATCTTGTGAAAAGTATACTTTACATCTGGAATGAAATATAGCTTTGGAAATTTATTATCTTCAAAATATACTTGTTTCAGTCCATAAAATTCTTATAAAATATTATCATCCAGTATTATTTATATAAAGCTTTTGAGTGGGTAAAGGGAAATCTCTATGAAAATAATCTAGATATAAGTACTGTTCTAAAAAAAAGGTATCTCTCTTTTTAGAGAAATAATTGCAAGTGCATAATTCCATTAAAAGATAGATTGCAACTATTTTTTCTTGCCTTTAAATTTAAATATTAACCTATGACAAAAGGCCATGTCTATGTTGCTGAGTTATTTCCTGATGTTTGCAACCATCCCTTTCAATAAACCTCTTCTGCCAACCTGAGATATTACAGTGTAGGATCCAGTAGGATTTCAGATCTTTATGCAGTGTTTTGCTTTTCTTTTCTGTACATTTCTAAATGAAAATTAAGACCGTTTCCTCATTTTTAAACAACTTAAACACAATTATGTACTACCTGAATTGTAATAGTCTAGCAAATTATTCAGATCACTCAACTCTTTATTTTAATGAGTATTCACAGAGTATTTTTTAAGATAAAATAAAATTATTTACGGAGAAGTATTTCTCTACTGACATATGACCTGGATGATTCAATTTATTTTTTAGCTATATGGACCCTCCCCTGCTATGCTTCAAATCCATTCCTAGAAGCTGCATTTCATTTAAGATTCCACTCATTTCAGTCTTAACCTCTGGGTCAAGCTGAGAAAGATGTTAATCAAGACAAATAAGCATGAATAAGTCATATGCATTTCAGTAAGTTTGCCATATACAGCACATGGGGCAGCAAAATCTAGCAGGCTGAGTTTGAAGACCTACCTTCTGCTGCTTATGTGTGACCTTGAGCAAGTCATCTAGACAACTAACAATATTATTACATTTCAGAACTGAAAATAACATGACTCATTTTCCAGAGCAAACCTGCAGCCGCAATCTTACTTATCATTTCATGTTAGGAATAGTTAGAACCCAGAGAACACAAAACAGTAAATCAAGTAGTGACGTTTTACAGAGATTATGTTCTCTATTCTCCTTTACCCAGTAGAGTAAAAGTATTGAAATATATATAAATATACATATAGTTCAATTCTTTCAATTTCTTTCAATATTCTTTCAATTATACAGTTCAGGAAAGAGATCCTCAGCCTTGATTCAGGGTATCAAGGACTCTTGATGTATCCACCATCAGTAGGATATGTAAGAGCATAAGAGTTCTTAGAAACACAACCAAAGATTCCTTTAGCTTAATCACTTTTGGCCAGCAGAGAAGGTCTAGGGAAGGAAAACAGTTTCCAGGAGGTAACGGTTATGAACTTCCCAAACCTGGGTCCAGCTTTCGTATTTAACTTCATTCAGTGTTTTTTCCTTCTTTGAACTTAGTTAACTTCTATCATCCACAACATCCTGTAGCAAGCAGTATCTAATCTTAACCACATATTCTGCAAGGCAATTACTTCATTTGTTTTGAAAGAGACAATATATTTTGTTCCCTATTCACCTTCTCCATGACACTCATAATTCTCTAGATTTCTACTGTAGCCCCATCACCCATCAGTCTTCTCTAGTATGGGACCGCTCATAAAGACTCTTACCATGCCTTTGATCATTTTAGTAGCTCTCTTTGTAACTTTTTTTCAGGCCTATCTGCCCTTTTAAGATGGAGGACCCAAACAGTACATATCATTCAGGATAGATAGGCACCATTGGTTTATACAGTGATATCAATTATATTTTCATTTTATTCCTTACTTTTTTCTTCCTTATTTTATTTTTTTCCAGCTGCTGAGCTGACATTTTACATATTGATATTTACTATTACAGACAGCTCCAGAATTGTGTTCCTGAGTTGTAGTGGTTGGAAATGGATAGCCAGCTCAGAGCTCATCTCTGTGTAAATAAATAGATAGATTCCCCATGTCCCACTTTCTCATCCATTTATCTACCACTTTATAACTCAGTCATTCAACATCATGAGACCCTTTTGCAGTCTTTCTCTGTCAGCTTCTGTCTTTCTCACTAACCTGACAACCTGAATAATTAATTATTAGCAGCTAATTTTGTCACCATACCTCACCTCATGCTATAAATAATTTATCAACATACTGAAAAATGAAGAACCTCATAAAATGCCATAAGTACCTTCCTTTAAGAGAAGAAGCTAACTACTCCTACCCTTTGTTTTCTGTCTTTAACTGGTTATCCGTGGAAAGACTTTCTTTCTATTTTTGTGCCAGCTTAGTCTTTTTAGGAGATTTTAGTAACGGTGATGCTTTTTAGAAACCTGAATAAAGTATATAATCTCTACATCCCTTATTGATGCTTATTCATTCATTCAAAGCAGTCCAATAGATCCACGAGAGATGCCTTCCCATTATAAAATCTGTGTTAATCCTTCTTTGTTAACCAAGTGCCCCATAACACTGTTCCTTACAAAAATTTCTGCTAATTTATCTGATATAGACTTTCTTGTCTAGAGTACCTTGAATTCTCTTGGTAACATTTCTTGAAATTGGCATCATATTTGTCACCTTCTAAATCATTGGCACTGAGGTGCTTTTAAGTAAGGATTTGTATCCCATGATCAATAATTCATCTAGCTCATACTTCACTTCCATTACAGTTCTTTGGATCTTGTGAGCTGCACTTGTTTATTGTTTTCATCTGTTATATAACATCTTTTACCAATATTTCCACCTGAGACAACTCCAAACTCATCCTGTATTAAAAATAGTTCCGCTATATGGCCTTCCTACTCTTCTTCTAGTGGGGAGAGTTGTAAAAATTAGTTTTTCTGTCAGGGCTTTATCTTTTCAGAACACACTTTTTACACATTGATCTTTTCTGGCCTTGAAGACTCTTTGGCTTCTCTTGATCCCAATGTATTTGAAAAAAAAAATACATTTTTATTAGTTTTTGTGACTTCTGCATGTTTTTCAACAAACTTGTTTTGCCTTGTCTGACTAAATTTTAATCTGCTGGATTTTAAAATTTTTTCAGTTTTCCTTATTAAGTACAGCTTCAGTTTTCTTAAGGATGCTTTTTAGCTTTAAAAATCACTCTTGCCTAAGTGTTTAACCATGGCTGGGATGTAAGCACTTGATTATTCTAAGGAATAGTGTGACTCTATCTTGTATATGATTTAGCCTTGTAACAATCTTGTATATCCATATGGACTTTCCTGAAAGAATCCTGGTATCTACTGTCATAAGGACAAAAGGTAATTATAGATGAACTGCACTCAAGAAATGCCATTACAGAGCTTCTAAATATGGTACAGAAATAAGCATACTGACCCTTTGAGGTTATTTCTAATTAATGTTTAGAGAGAATATAATATTATGAATCAGTTCTGATATTATAGAGATATTTTCAAGAAGGGTGAGTTCCAGGAGATGCAAACAAGTTTCTGTGAAGTAGTTTGCATTCTAATCCCTACACTGATCAAGCCCATCACAAACAAAATGAGCCTGAGATTCTGTTCTTTGACATTTTACAGTTCAGATTCTCAATTTTACATCCCTATTTTACTTGTAACATTTTGTGTTTTTTCCACCATTTTCCCTAGGACTAGTTTTCCATTTTCTGGAAGATGCTTTTAACAGAATCATTTCTTTAATTTTGTTTTTTTTTTCTGATACAGTTCATTCTCTTTCTTACTAGTGGCTTTCATGCCCCATGACACTTTAACAATGGGCTTAAGAAGCCTCCTTATGCTAGGAATAAAGACTTTGACTAGGGCTTGCCAGCTGGGAAATTTTCTTTCTGTAATATATTATATTTCTGCAAAATATGAGTATCCTGAATTGAGACAAAAAGAGAACAAGTTTAATTTTTTCTATGAAAGAGAAAGTATGGAGAAAGTCTGGAAATTTTCATATATGGAGAATGAAAGATTTTGTTCTTCAGCCTACTCTTCCATTAGGAAAGCATTAGGAAATCACCTTTCTAAACTGTGCTTTATTGTGATGTTTGATTAGTTTTTGTGTATATAGCTGAGATCATTTGTTATTGCTGCTTAATTAGATTTAATACTTTTTAATGTCTCACAACATTCTATTCTCCATTTCCTCTGATCATGAGGTTAACAGTACAAATCTGTTACATTTCCCATGGTCTTTTTAAGGTTTAAGCCTACATATCCATCTTTATTACCTACACTCTTTATTTTAGGAATAGTTAATAGCTAGATCACAATATATCATGATTTTTGTCTTTCAGCTGTGTTCCAGCAACACATATATTCCACATGGCCAAGATTTTTCATTTGGATATCCTTTTAAAAATTTCCCTTTGATGTTCATACATCCAACACATGCTGCACTAAATTTGGCTCATACTACTCAAGAACACCTATTTGGCAGTTTAACCCTTTCACTGGTTTTACATTGACAAATTATGGCCTATTACTTTTTATCTCCCTGCCGTAGATGCTGTATATCCTGATTAATCATTTTCAGAATGGAATTAATCAATGTCAGAAACTCTTGTAGATTTGTTTTCCAATTCCTGTCCAGAGTGGAAGCACTAGAGAATTTAGCAGAGAAGGTACTAATGTTTAAAACAGCATCTGCTATATTGTACCTAAATTACACCTAAATAACAGATTAGTTTGTATCACTAATCCCAGAAAATCATTTCTGTTCTTCAGTGTCCCTTTCCAGGTGCAATAGGAGTTCTGACATTTGTAAGCAAGTTAATCCCCTAAAATTTCAAAAATTCAACCTGAATTTCTAATTAGCTCTATGTAAGTCTGTAATTACCACCACAAGAAATAAAAGATGCAGGAGATAACTTGCTGACAGATTCAAAGCACATCTTAGAACATTTAAAAGTAAGGACTGTTAAATATCCACTGTATAACACTAAGTATTATTATGCCTGATTAGGTTCCTAAAAACTTGCTGATCATAGTTTCATGGACTGATTTCTTTTTCACCCTCTGTGCTGATCACACATGTATTTCTATTCATTTTCTATTTTTTTTAAAGCTACAAACTATTATCACCCCCTGAACTTAGTGCTCTCATTTCACTTTGCAATTATTGCTTTATGCTGTTATCTGGCTTATTTTCTTCATTTCTTTTTACCTTATGTGAATGCATTTTGTAGGAATTTAACTTCTCTAACAAAGCTCACCATTCAATTTCTTTTATTCGTCTTGCTCAGCAGCACCTGCTACTTTTTGATATTTTAGTGTTCAGAAAGATGGCAGATTGACAGCCATAGAAGCTGAAGTCCCATTTCTATGTTTACAGGATTTGAGCAAGCTAGGACAATACAAGATTTTATCAAGGTACAACAAGCTCCCTGGAAAGGCCACCGCTAAGGTATTTAGTCTGAGTTCTCTTTTTAAGTCTTTTCAGTCTTCTTCAACTCAGTTGCTAGCTGTAAAGGATTCTGTTTTTTAAATGGATCGCTGCCTACTGGACATAGATAAATTGGCAATTTCTGTCCTAGGAACACAGAAGTTCTCTCTTAGGCCAGAGAACATCTATCAGGTGTCTGGTTACAGCTCTTGCATGCTGTTATCCATCCACAGGGCCCAGTCACACCCTCCACAGATATAGCCAAGCACTTTGCAATATGATTATTCCAGCACTACTCTGGTAATGTGGAGAAGTGTTAATATTCCCATTTTACAGACAAATAAATGAGCTAAAAAGGAGATTAAAAATGAGACCATACCGTGTTTAGGCACTGGAGTTTATACAGCTAATTAGATTTGACAATCTGGATTTAAATGAGTTGCTCAAGTCACACAGGCAGGCTATCCAATAGAAAAAAATGTTTAACCCAGCTACCCCAAGTATTATGCCAGGTCTCAAATCACTAAAGCATCTTTTTCACTTTAGGCCCAAGCTACTGAGTATAAAGATAAATTTTGTACCCTCAAGTGAAGAACGGCATATCATTAGAAACAGTCTCTGGAGTGTTTTCCTCAAAAGACTGATTTGTTCGAATTAGTGAAGGTTGAAACATCAGGTCAAATGCAGGAAGGTTGTCACAGCCTATGATAATTTTAATTACTGTACTTCCCTCATTAGAAAATCGCAATTGGCTGCATTTTACATCTCATATACTTGAAAGTTGGAGGAACCCTGTAGTTCTTAACACTCCAAGTCCAGTGTTTGAACAGAATGATATTTAAATAGAGCATGAAAAATATCCAGTCATCCATTCACAAAGATCTGACCACATTCAGATCTGACCATATTATATCGTCAAAGCATAGCTCATTCAGAAATCATCAGCCACCCTGATGACTGAATTAGAATATCAATATCTTGGACTCTTAGCAATAGAGAGGATTTCAACATAGCAACCACAGAGGAGAGGTTGGAAAGTATTAGCCAAAAGGAGAGTTAGAAATAATAATAATAATTAATAATAATGGTATGAGCTGTGCTTTGACAAGCATATTTAAAAATGTATTTCAGCTTTTTTAATTACATTCAGCTTTTGGCTTTCTTTGATTAAAAAGCACATAAGCTGGTGAAAGACTATGGTAATTATTAATAATAATAATAATAATAATAATAATAATAATAATAACAATACCAACTGGAATTTATTACTTTCCTCTGCTCAATGCAAGGTTTAAACTGACAACTAAACTGCTTCTAGCTGAAGTCAGGGTAAAACATACCTTCTTTTCAAGATCACTTTGCATGACAAAAAGCATGAAAGAATGACAGTGTCTTCTCTAGATGAATCACTTCACATCTAGAATCGCATGGATGAGGTACTTCTGAATCATAACCTTTCCATTCAGGACTCCTCTACGTTACTGTAACATAAGGTGTTCATTCCAGAGTCATCTTTCCACTTCAATAACTTCCTCTGCTGAAATGTCATCTTCATACACAGCTGCTGCTAAGAAAAAAATCAAGTGTGAGGCCCACAAACCCCTAGACAGCTTTGTTTAGCACCTAGGATCAGCCTTCTTGTCAGGAACCAATAGTCCTCAGCTAAACTAAAAGATCAACCAGCTCTGTTAAATATTGATACAAATTAATAGATCACCTTTTAATTAGGGAAGAGAACTATTTACAGATGTGCTGTTATTGTTTGCATTCCACAACGAACAGTGCAGGTTCTGAGATTGGCATTAATATAGAGAAAGTCTTTCTTACTTAATAATGAAGTAGTCTTTCGGTTACTTTACCCATTCTAGACTTTGAATTATGTGAAAGCAGCAGATTTCACTGGATACACTTGGAACAGAAGACAGCAAACAGAGAAGGCCCAGCTATCTCCATACTCTATGCCCTATTGCAATAACATCTAAAAGCTCAGAATCATCATCCTTTCACTGTGATTATTAGCAACTCTGGAGTATGCTGCTTTCAGATGTGTTTAGAGATATAAGTACTTGCAAGTATTGTTGCCATTTCTGAGTCAAATTTCACAATACTGTGTACTGTGCAATATACCTGAACTGTTCCTCATGATTGAGACATTCTTCAGTCTTCTTTTAAGTTGATTGGTCACCTGAAAAAAAGACAAATTGTAAAAACCTATGGTGGGATTTTTGGTAAGATAGAGTCTCAGCTGAATTTCATTTTCTATTGTGTAGAAGTCTGTATCTGAGCTGTTTGTGTAGATTTGTTTTACAGTCAGTGGAGAGAGGCACATTCAGTCATGATTCATTTACTGAATTTGTACTTATACTTGAGAATGAGATGAACTGTGGCCTAAATGTGCTGTACAGATTTGTTTACACAAACACTCTGTTTTACATATAAAAAAAATTACATACATAAGATTACTAAAGATTCCATGCAAGATACTAAAGATTTCATGCAAAAACATGGGGAGGGGATGAAAGTGTTTTAGGCAAAGAGTTCCCAAGTACACTTCTGAGTCACTTTAAACTGACAACAAGCTTGTCAATGACTAGCAAAAACCTTTGCCAGATGTTAAACCCAGAGTTCTCCAAAGCTGTGCCTACCCAGGAACATCCCCTATCTAGAGCTGCAAAAGATTCAGAGCTGTGTTTTACAGGAGTTCACAGACTGCAGAAGGAGTTCAAATTCTTAGTAAAATACATAACATAGCCTTTCACCAGCTTATGTGCTTTTTAATCAAAGAAAGCCAAAAGTTGAATGTAATTAAAAAAGATGAAATACATTTTTAAATATGCAGTTAACATCCATTAATTATTAGTGAATTCAAGGGTCTTCTAATGGGCTGTATTCAGGAAGATGTTTCCCTCAGGTGAGATACCTTCCCATTTCTAAAGGCTGTCAAAATGATACGTTGATCTGCTTAAAACTTAAAGCTGATCATTACATAGAAAGCTCATTTTATGGAAATAGAACTGGATCTTTATCATTCGATATTTTTCTTGTCTTTTCAGAATAGTTTTGCAACTTTTTTAAAAAGTCTAGATATGCTGAAGTTCAGGATTTCTACAGAACTATGTCATTATTTAGCTGTATTTCTTAAACAGTTACAATGTAAATATACTGTGTGACCTTAACACAGTGAACATGCAGCAAAGGTAAAACGAAGGAAGAATTGAGTATTTCCCAGCGAGAGGTTTGAATGTAAACCATAACAAAGAGTGATGACCTGGTACTGCCTCACTGAACCCTTTTTGGGTTATAAGACTCTGCAGCTGCAAACAATTGCAGGTGCAACTATGGAGGCAATCTGAGGATTTGTGCTATATTTCTGGTTTAGTTAAGATTCACTTGGTCTCCATCATTACTCATATCCCAGAGCTGAAAATCTTGCTAGTATGAACAAATTTAAACTAATCACATATTCTCTTTTTTTTCTTGAACAGAATTAAGGTGGACTGCATTAAATTCATTCAGTGCTTAGCTTATTGCAAAATATTTAGTTGTAAAATTTCCAAACATTTAAGTCATTTAAAGAACATGTTCCACATTTGTTTACCATTGATAGGAAACAAAGCAATGAGCCTTAATATTTAAGCTATCTCTTTCCATAATAAAACATGAATACAGTCTGCCTTTGTTGAAAGCCCTGAGACCACCAGGAGCCTTTTATAACCACCATCTCCCACTGTGGAAGTAATTTCAGGCTGCTACTGGCAGTAGTATAAGTCAACAGTCAGTTCCTTATTTTTTATTCTAATTTGTGAAAGGCAAAAAAGACAGCATAACATCTGTGACTGCATTAGAGGTAGATTCAACAGAGGGAAAACAAAGCTAATGTTGTGGCAGGATGGTTCATAACGATTTGTAGGAACCTGTTTCTAGCCATTTGAAGCTGCATTTTGGCAACTTGCTCTAACAATTCCTGTCACACAAAATTAGCCCTAAAGAAGAAAAAGAAACAACAAATCTATGAAAATCTATGTTAAAAACATAACACGTTATGTAGTACAGGGTTTCCAAATGACTAGTATGTAATACTGATATAAGGGTTTTAGTATTCTGTGCTCAGAATGGTCTACCATTTGAATAGGCATCTTAAAAAAGCTTAAGAGACACAGAAATAATAAAGGGCATAAAATACAGCCAGAAGAAGAAGACACAAAATTCAATTTAAAAATTCACGTTGTTTGCTTACTCAAGACAGTAATTTGAAATGACATTATTATTTATATGTTGTATTAGTTTTCAGAGAAAAGAGATACGTAACTTAAATATATCGCTCATGCTTAATATTTATAAATCTATAAATATATAAAGGATTCTGTTAGAGTTTTGGGGGTTTTTTTGTGTTTGTTTTTTGCTTGTTTCTTTTTAGTACCTAGAGTAAGTATATTTCAACCAGCATACAATGTTAGTTCAAAGCTAGAAGATTTTGAACTGGCATTTTCAGTTCAGTATTAACTGGAAGAATTAAGAATTAAGATTAAAAAAAAAGGGGGGGGGCAAAATGTTAAGGATTGCTTACTCCATATATCACTGCCTAAGGACAATACTGACAATAGCAGAAGAAATACCTGTTCTCATCCAACATAGTCTTCAACACTACCCCACAATGTCTTATAACCCCTCAAAATTATCACGACCTCCCAAGAAACTCAATATATACTCAGCATCAAATGGCAAAAAATACTACTTTGAAGAACTGGGACACAGCCTCATGTTATTTCATTCCTCTTAAATGCAGAGAGAAAATAATTATTTTTCTAGTCTGTTTAACTTACTCATCAATGACCTGGATGAGGAGATGGAGCGCCTCCTCAGCAAGTTTGCTGATGACACCAAGCTGGGAGGAGTGGCTGATCCACCTGAGGGCTGTGCTGCCATTCAGAGAGACCCGGACAGGCTGGAGAGCTGGGCAGAGAGGAACCTGCTGAGGTTCAAAAAGGGCAAGGGCAGAGTCCTGCACCTAGGGTGAAATAACTTTACGGAGTCTGACCTGCTGGAAAGCAGCTCTGCGGGGAACAACCTGGGAGTCCTGGTGGACAAGTTGACCATGAGCTAGCAAAATGCCCTTGTGTGTATCTTGGGGTGTGTTGCCAGCAGGTCGAGGGAGGTGATCCTCCCCCTCTCTTCTCAGCCCTGGTGAGGCCATATCTGCAGTGCTGGGTCCAGTTCTGGGCTCCCCAGTACCAGAGAGGCATGGAGCTACTGGAAAGAGTCCAGCATAGCAGACTGGAGCAAGCCCCCTATGAGAAAAAGCTGCAAGAGCTGGGCCTGTTTAACCTGGAGAAGAGATGACTGAGAGGAGATCTTATCAATGTCTATAAATACCTAAAGGGAGGGTGTCAAGAGGATGGGGCTGGACTCTCCAGTGGTGCCCAGCGACAGGATAAGAGGCAATGGGCACAAACTGAAACACAGGAAGTTCTGTCTGAACATGAAGAAAAACTTTTTAATGTAAGGGTGACAGAGCACTGGAACAGGTTGCCCAGTGAGGTTGTGGAGTCTTCTTCTTTGGAGCTATTCAAAACCTGCCTGGATACGATCCTGTCTAACATGCTCTAGATGATTCTGCTTGAGCAGGGGTGTAGGACAAGATGATCTCCAGAGGTCCTTTCTAACCTCAGCCATTCTGTGATTGTGTGATTCTGTGGTTCCTGAGAATCACTGTCCCATGGAGCCAAAAGCAGACGCAAGCCATTGCTATGCTGAGCAGACATGACCTTTCTGCCCTAGACAAGGCTGGCTCTAGATAATGTGGTTGCACACCACTTTGTATCTGTTGTCTGGGGATCACTTCCTAGGGCACGAATGCCATTATTGCAATGGAGACAAAACCACTGGGTGCATTGGGAATGAGATTTTGGAGAGATATGGACTCTTCTGAATCTAGCAAATCTTATTCTTCTCAAGATGGACAACTGATAGTATTGCAGAGATGAAAGCAAGCAACAAAACCCTGAGCAGATTTTGTTCAAGTTATTGCATTTATTTCCTCCCTTTCCCCTTTGGCTACTTGTGCTTTCCCTTCAAATAACAAGTAGTTGTTTTTGTTTTTGTTTTTTATCTCCAAGGCCTTCTCCTGAAGGCTTGCAAGTAGGTAAGAACCACTTCCAACTAAAGACTTCTTATGCTGATATTCTGAGGTAAAAGGAAGAGAATGGCTATACGTGTGAGGAAGAAGCAGAGGAGGAGACAAGCTGCAGTTTTATTACTTCAGAGAAAGACTCTTCTACAAATAGACCCCCTCTGGTGATGATGCCATTGATTCCTGGTGGAGGACTTGTGCAATTATGTGCCATCCCTGTAACATCTTAGTTGAAGTGTTTTTGTTTTTATTCAATAATTACTTAATGTAAGTGTAGTACAAAAAAGCAGTGACTGCAATGCTACAATCCTGTCTTTCAGTCAAATGGTCTGAGCTCTAGTCTAGAATCATGTTCTCTTCATTTGTTCTCCTTCACCTTCAAGAATTGCATACTTTCTTGCATACCAGCCCAAACTCAGTAGGATGTCATATAGGATGCCCTATAGAAAGGAGACCCTGTAGAAAGCCTTGTTGTTTTAATATGGTCTTGAGATATAAAAGCTCAGGGATCGGTCTCTCCCTGGATGTGTCTCTCAGGTAAAAAGAACCTGCAAATCGGTTTCTCTAGGCTAGCTCTGCAACAACCAAGATAGGTCCAAAATAGCAGATAACACCATTAGCATCTTCTGTCACAGAAAAAGGCCTCAAACTAGTCAGACATCTGTTTTCAGAAGAAACCTTTACCATGCGGCTCCTGAGTGAGTGGCAAAATTTAATCTGAGGTCTTAGAGAGGAGTCAGATCTTTTAGAGGAGACAGATTCCTGTATCCAGACATAATGACTCTATCAACATTCCTGTACAGCAGGCTGGTTTTCCAAATCACCTTTGAAAAGCATATATCTCTCACTTTCCATTGGACAAAGAACCTAGTTACTTATCTCTATACGTATAGATCGCTCTGCTGAAGTGAATATTGTATGTCTTAATAGGCAATCTGAATCTCATCCTAGAGTTCTAAGTTTACAGTGTCCATACTAATTTTAAAAAGACCAAAATTACATTGTTCTGGAAGAAAATAAAATACTAGGTAACACTAACAGGGACGTAATGATCTCTGTTGAAAGATGATTCATTATGTATTGAAAGGGATGATTTGGATTCTTGGAGGACCTTGGCTACCTTCAGAAGACCTGCTCTGCTTTTCTTGTCCAGGTTCAGTGGGACTGAGCCCTCACAGTGTCAGTGAGGCCACTGCCATGCCTACTTTGCTGTGGCTCTTACCTCCTGGGTCATGCTCCCTTACAGAGCAGCTGCAGCACCCTAACACTCCATTCTCCAAATATAAAAGTACCAGTTAGGTTGTACTGTTAAAATAGCTGTCACCCACATGATTTTCTGCTGTGGGTTGTACCTGAAGCTAATGATGAATCTCAAGAAAAGTCTTTAGCAAGTGTGGGACACATTACTGCCCTTCGCTGCACAATGAACAACAATGCTCCCACTAATGTCCGTCTGTGGCCAGATGAAGACTTCAGTCTGATTTTCATACATTCGTGTTTGTTAAATTGAGATATCTCAGCAGCCACATTTTTATCCTTCTATGACATAGTACAAGAATTTTTTTCTTTGGGATAAAGCAGATGCTGAAACACGGAACGAAAAATCCAATTCAGACAGGGAATTTAGACATATATAACCTGAAGCATGTCTGCCTTCCTAGAAAAGTGAATTGGACTGGTGACATGGTTCAAAGTTATGCATAAAGCTTAAGCACCTTTTTAATCAGGAACAGAATAGGACAGATAAAAATGCTCATACTCAAGCTTGCTCAGCTGTGGAATGAGCTGCCAAGAAGAGATTTGACAATCTAAAAACTGACAGTTTTAGAGTCAGAGTGCTGTACTACCTCCTTTTTAAAGTTTCTTTTACATCACTCAAATGGCAAAAGAAGAAGAGTAAATTGTCAGAAGCAAAAAAAGGAGGATAGAAATCCATTAAATAGACCTGGTTGTTAAATAGCTACTATAATAATAACACTTGCAAAAGAGAAAACTGATAAATAATAACAGGAAAGAAAATCACTGTTTCCTGATGCTGCTTCAGCTGCTAACACTCCATAGAAACAGAGTCAGATTCAGTCTGCATTTCATATACCCTGGGAAATGTACAGAGTGTATGACCACTAAGAGGTCAGCTTGTAAGGTGAGCAAGCTGCAAGAGTGAAGGGATTAAAATATGACACACAGCTCCCAATTTCAGAACTTTTCTATAGTTAAAATGTTATCTATCAAAGCAAGAAATAACAGCTTATCACTTATTTTAAACTTCAGTTGCAGAAAACCAAAGAAATAATTACACCATGTCATCCAGGTAAATTTGTGTTTATGTTAGTACTGTTAGACTGTTATTGCTGTAAGTCTGCATTAACAATTTCATCCATACTAGAAATAATAAAATAAAGGGCAACGGCAGAGAACTGGTTACAAACTCTTTAAGAAATAAAACACTTTAATTACCATGTCCAGAGAGTCCATGGAGCTCTCCGATTTTAAACTAAACACAGAACAATTTCCCTTCCATTTATACACCTTCTCAAGTAAAGACTTACCTAGCTCTATCTGTTCAATACTTGTGTGATGGATCTTCAGTACCTGAGAAGCAGTAACAAATGGAAAAGGAATAGAGTAAGCCTAGCAGAAAGATAGTATCTATGTCTTCGGCACCTGTGCCCTCATGGTGCGTTCTTCTAAAGCATGGTAGTAAGGCCACTAGCTCCAAGCGGGCGGACAAGAAAATTGAGGCAGATGGCACTTGTTACAAAGAGTGAGCAGATGAGCAGACTCAATACGCTGTCTTAATGGTAAAAATCTGAGATTATGACTATGGCCCTGCCATTTGTTTTTTGTTTTTTGTTTTTTGTTTTTTTTTTTTCCTGCTTGCCACAGTCACATTAAAAGATAGAGTTGCTAGGTGTTCTTGAGAGGAACATCAATCCAATTTAACATTCTGTCCCCAAGTACATATTATGCGTACTTACCCATGTGATGAGTCAGTCTGGTGAAACTCATCCAGCTAAGAACAAATTTTAAAAATATATCTTAGTTATTTGTAGGTGGCTCAGTTCTTTAGTTCCATTTCTGCTGCACTACATGTAGTATCAACACAAAAAGCATGAATTTGCAGCTAGGGTTAACAGCCGGGGGGAAGGGAGAGGCCCCCGGGGGGGGGGGGGGGGAAAGGTCCTATCAGCAATGGCCTGCAATTATATTGGCCTAAAATGATCAGAAACTTCAGCTTATGTGTTGGTAATCCACTTCTATCTTTGTGCTTGCCTGAGCTGCCTATTCTCAGTCTCTGCTCTGTGCCAGTGCCATGGCACATCACTCTAAGTATATGGTAACTACACTTAACAGTCTTTCGCTATCAAAAGTTGGAGTTTATTTTTCCTTTACCCTCCTCTCTCTTTGCTCCATGTGGTTCCTCTACACAACCTGTGCCAGTGCTGGTACTTCTCAGCACCTTTCGTGATGTTATCTCACTTACTAAACTCAGCATTAAATAAATATATATACATATATATATTTATTTCCCACTGTGAACTCAAATGGGCCCCAAAGTAGGTACAGAGGATGTGAGACTAGAGTAGAAGAAGAGGTAGGTAGTCACTCCATCTTTCACAAGCAGTTACATACTATCAAACTAGCTTAGCCATTTCTGACCTCACCAAAAAAATTGTTTTTCTAGGCCCAGAAGTGAGTACTGACAGCCTTAGAGTATGTGTAGGTCTCTGAATACAGACTTTCAGATCACATAAGATCTGCAGCATTTAATTTTACTAGAAAATTGATTTGTACGAGGGAAATCTGAATAAAATCTATTGTTAACATTTCATCAGCATTTACATTTGTCTTCTAAAAAATATTTTTTTCTAAACATTCTGGGATGTCTTTGCTAAAGTGGATACAATTCTCTTTACAGGAAGCCTCCAGTTTCTGCAGAAATAGTTATTCTGGCTTCAGCAGCAAAACAAGCTTAAGAAATTTCTACCCTCTTCACCACCCTGGCTTAACCAGATTTCAAGCTTTCTCTGAACAGATTCCCTCATGGCCCCCAAACCAAGCACATTGACAGAAATGATGTGATGATACAAGAAGACATTCAACAACTGAGTTAGAATGGGACAGAAGGTGAGAGAGCAAAAGCTTAAGGCACTATTCCACCAGGAGAAATTTCCCCAAGACAAGCAATTTTTCTGTGTTTTTTAAAAAAACAAACCAAAATAACATTATATCCAGAGTACACTACAATGTTTAACATATGAACAGCATGATTCACTACTGGACATTCCAATCTGTTAAGCTTTCTTGCTTTCAGAGTAATCAATAAGGCATTTTCATACTTAATTAATGTTTATGGAATGTAAAATTACATTTAAAATGGTATGCAATCATTCCTTTTCATTGTAGATATTAATTTATTCAAGAAAGAAACATAAGAGAACATGGTGAATAATGAAAAATATATTCTATGCTTCCAATACCTTAAAAAGTATGTTCCATGATATCAAAGTAAGGCTTCCTGAAATATGAATTGGAAATTAAATTGAACCAAAATATTTCACTATAGCTGATGATGTAATGTTCTTGTGAAAATGACTCCATTCCATGACAGGATTCCATAATCATTATTTTCACCTCACTGCATGTTCAGTTAACAGCCCTGTGGAGATGTCTCTAATGTAGCCACTGTGAATGACAAATGAAGATGTGGATCTGAACGATCTATAACTAGAGTGTAACATTGTTGGTTTTGTACACAGTTTTCAGAGAACAGTACGTTATGCTGTGCAGGAACAAATATTTCAGTTTTCGCCCCCTACGTAGACATTGCCAAAATGGCAAATTCAAATTTCTGTCTATTTTAATTCATTTTGCATTCAATTGAAAACATCCATTTTAAGATTTATTAAAATGACCTCATTTAAAACCTACTTTGAATTTAAAGCTGAATTGATTCTTTTAAGTGGAAGATCTCTTATGCCAAAAATCTACTTGAATCTTCATCTTTTACGAACAGAGCTGTGAAGACTGGAAAGTAATTTAAATCTCTCATTTACAGCCAGAGTAATGATTCCTTCTACTTACTTATTGAACCTTTTTTTGTTTGTTTTTTTAAGTTTCCATAGGCATACAGTTTCTATAAGTAGAAAATGGTATGCTTTTCTCTTAAATATGTTCAGTTAAATCTTTTGATCAGAAAAAAAGGTTGTTGAGTTGCTTTGGAGACTGAGAACTTGTCATTAATCTATACAATGTTATAGATGTGACCAAGATAGCACAAATCTTACTACTGTCTTGACATTATATCTCATTCAGAAATGGCTTAGAGCTTCTCAAAAAATGTAGCTGACTAGCAACAATAGCAATAGAAAGGATAATTTGGAATAGAAAAGAAAAACTGTAACGTTAAGGACAGCGGATTGCAAAGAGTGAGTGGGATTGTGCGGTAGGGAGGACGCATGAAGAGGGTTGAAAAGACTTTTGAGAAGGGCTTGTGTGATTTGCAGTGTCATTAAAGGCATAAGGGCAAGGAATGGGAGAGTATTCTTGAATGAACCAGTAAATTTTGATGGGAATAGGGTTGGAAGGTCTCAATAACGTCTTTGTGGAGAAGAATGGACATGGAGGTCTCTCTATCCTAGCTCTTCTTAGCCACTCACATTTTTCCCATTTTTTCAGGGGTAAAGTCTTCACCCTTTTCCCCACACCTCCTGAGTGCTCACAAATCCTCAGTTTTCCTCATGGCCACCTATCCATGACTCTCCACAAGAAATACTTCCTTCTACTGCTTTTCCAACCCCTTCTATACTTTCTTTTGATCTTAACATTAGATTAAATGCAGCTGCCAGTGAAAGATGAATGCAAGTCATCTAACATAGATACCCTGGAATCTCTTGGATCCCAGTCTCGTGGCAGAGTATATAGGTTGGGACAGATAGGTATGCACAGTGCAAGGGAACATGAGAAAAGATTTGTCTGTCTAAATGGAATGAGGAGCACTATGCAGACATTCTAGCTTGGGTCCGAAAAGTGGGATGAGCCAGAAAGAACTGGTTTGCACCCAAGCTAATGACTTTGTTTTTCAGGCTCATTTAGCAGCAACCTGGGAAAGCTGCTCTGTGGTACAGACACACATACAAAAAGACATCATATGCAGAGTTTTATCTCAAAAAATAACAAAAATGTTTATGTTCAGCCCCTCTAAATATCGTTTACCTCAATGTAGCTATGACAGATTCCCTCCTCCAAAGCTTTTACAGCTGCAGATGCAAACACGATGCATTGTCTACCTTCGTGGTTATTCTAACATTCCTATTTTACATAGGTCCTGCACACAGGTACATTTTGCACAGTGCTTCCATCTTTCTGACCATGCCAAAAATCTTTTGTAGCATCTGCAAAGTGGGAAGTAAAATCAAAATATACATAACTCAATATAACCCCAACATAACCCAACAAATTATTTACTATTTTTCAATATCAGCATCTTATCTTTTTGATCAGACTCCATTTGTGTTTGTGAATTTTGAGGAGACAGACAGAGTGGGCTTGGAAACACAGAAGAAAGGGTTCCTTTGGACATAAGAAAACTATTGAAGTATCTTGTACAAAGAATAGACATAAAGGACTATATTTCTTTGGACAAAAGTACTGATTACATGTTTATGATATAAATCAAACATTCTCTGTGATACTACCCATTATCACTTCCTCCAGACATCAGTAATCTTTTGTGCAAGAAGTCTGGCAAGGTCCTAATACTTTTACCTCAGAAGTATCTTTGAGTGGCTACTGCTCTCAGCTGTTAAACATGTTGGTTCACAGAGATATTGAGTAGGATGCACTACGGAGTAAGATTCTTAGGAAGAAAGCCTGTGTGCATATCGAGAGCCTATTGCTATCCGTTTAATGCCTTTTTATGTGCTTGGTGAGAAAGGGTGCTATGAGCTTTCCTGTTAGGTGAGGCTGAATAGGCAAGATACAAAGTGGACCAAATTGATGAATTCTTTCTGATAATAGGAATGCTTTCTGGATTTGGGATAAGTAGTTAGAGGGGGATTCATTTGACTAAATGACAATATAAATCATTAACATCTGGACTAGTCATCCTGTACTCCCTTGACAGTCAGTGATGAGTAATGGTCATTTCTAGAACACAATCCATCTCATTATAAAACAGATATTTCAGATGTCTACTACAATGTAGATAAATTGCATCCTAAAATGCCAAGAGTTAATGCTATCTTAAACTTGGCTTTGGTTACAAGGAAAGAAATTTCAAATGAGTTAGAAAAAAATAACCTTGGAAGCAGTAATCAAAAGATTAAATTAAATAGTCTGTAACTAAGATACTCAGTTTCAAAAGGGCTGACTCTGAGTTATCAAAGAAGCTAGTGATTAAATTCTATATGACTGGAGAGTTAAGGACTAGAATATAGTGAAAGTTTGTAATGTCTTTTAATATGCTGTAGAACTTTCTTTTAAAATTACAAGGAGGAACACTGCAAAAAAGGATTCCAAACTCTCTCCAGAAAAAATACTGGGAATAAACAGAAAAGTTATAGAAAAAATGGTTGAACGTAAAAGAAGAGTTTCATTTTAAAAATCAAAAAAAAAAAAAAGAGAGAGTAAAATAAAATAGTTGCCAAAAGTCAACTTAAGTTATATCTTACAAAATAAATTAAAACACATAGCGAAAGATTGTCAACTGAAAAATACGAAGAGGACTAGGCAAGAAGAAGTAGCTATTATGAAGTAAGAATGGAATTACGATTAAAAACAATTTAAGTATAATCTACTAAATAGGTGACTGATTTGCCTTGGTTTTCAATCTGGCTGATATGGCTACAGAGGAATGTGCATCAACAGAATATCTACACACAAGGAAAGATAGTAACTTAAACTAAGGATATGGAAAGTGAAATTTGATAATGAAGTGAATAATAAAAACATGGTGGAGGGGCAGCTAGGACTAGAGTATAGATTCTCAAATTCTTCCACTTTTTAGGAAAGACGAGAATAAAAGTAAAAAGAATGAGATGGGAACTGCAGCCAAAGAAGGATTTTCTTTTTTAAAAAGAGGAGCTTTAGAGGTAGTATGAATTGATCAGTATTTATTGGGGGAAAAATTACATTTGGGAGAAAAATGAATGATTGATGAGATATTGGCAAGTCTAGATGCTTCTGTAATGTTAAGAGAGTCTTAATGTGTGTTCTCTTAATCCTTCCCACCCACTCTTTTGAATCAATATCATCAGCTTTTAGATTTTACTTACAACTGGTTTTATCCCTGCTGCTGGTCTAATGATAGCCACCAAATTTCTCCATTAAATGAAAACAAAAAAGCCCACAAGGTAAAGTTAGAATTGGTCAATTCATGCATTGTCTGAGAGAAGTCTGACACTCAACTTCCACTGTCCAGCAAGACTTTTGAAAACCAGGCTCTAGGGCTGAGCTTTTCAACCACTAAGACTTATTTATTATAGAACTTACCCTTAACCTTTTATACTTAGACAGCTGTACAGTTCTGAAAAGATATTTAAATCCCATTGACATGAATGCCTAAATTGTTATGTTACCCTGAACTGAGATGCTTGTCTGAATTGTAGTGCTGATACAGAGTGCTGAAAACTTTTTGGCATGAAGTGCTGGCTCTCCTCAGTTCTTTTCTTTTCCAGAGGTCTGTGTAAGGAAGGGGCCCGTGGTGCACTTCCGTTCCCATCAAAGTCAGTTATAAAATATTCCCCTATCTGTGCCTTGCAGAGCTTTTTGACATTTTGGCCCTAAATCTATAACCATTTATGCCTTATAAACAGACTCTATTGGGAGGCTCTGCTTACGAATGGGAAAGCTGGCGGAACTGAGGGCTGCTTCCTCAAAGCTGTACAAATTAACTATTATTTCTATGTCCCACGCTTCTACAAGTGCTAGCATTAGGAAGCTTACGGAGGCAGATTAGCCTGCGGTTTATGCACGAGGATGGTTTTTATTTTAATGTGCAATCAAGTAGCTGAATAAAGTTATTTAGCATGTGGTGTGTTGAAATCAGCCAGTTACTTTAAGAATACTTTAAATATATGAAGAAATTACTTTTAGGAGGAGTCAGGACATCATTTCTATCAGCCAAGTACAGTTAGGGGTCAAAACAGTGTCACAAAGGCAGTAACTAGAATTGGTGAACAAAAAGGAATAGATGTTTGCAGTGGACCAGAAAAAACCTTGAGGTTGTTTTAACCTTAACTCTCAAGGAATACTCTGGAAAATGACCTGACAGTAGTCATGATTTATTTGTATTTTCTTAGGAATATCTCTTGAGTCATAAAAACAGATTATAACCTAGTTTATCTGTGACATGAGATCATTAACTCCAGGAAGTAACAAATGATACCTCTCCTGGGCAGAGGAGGCATAAAATGCTATTCCTAACAATTTACTAGCTTCAGAAAGTTCATTCCTTTGTCATATCTACACTTATGTCATATTAAAGCCTTTCATGTGGGTCATTTTGCAGTCAGCTACTGGCCCCATACAGTGTTATAAGATGCGTGTGCAGATCATCTGCACAGATGCAGATCTCATCTGCATGAGCAGATCATTTTTAAATCATAATTTTACTTGAAATGTTCTTAGATAAGAGAAGTGACATTTAAAGAATATTTTCTATTTCCACTTTCCACAGATTCTCAGTGTTTGGCAGCACTGTTGGTGAGATCAATAAGACAAAAATGACTGAAGAGGCTGGATCATGAATTATCCATTAGTGAGAGAAGGATTTTTCTTTTCTTTTCTTTCCTTTCCTTTCCTTTCCTTTCCTTTCCTTTCCTTTCCTTTCCTTTCCTTTCCTTTCCTTTCCTTTCCTTTCCTTTCCTTTCCTTTCCTTTCCTTTCCTTTCCTTTCCTTTCCTTTCCTTTTTTTTTTGTTTTTGTTTTTGTTTTTAAGGAAAAGTTTGAGTCATGGATCCACTAAGACTTTGCCACTACTGTTAAAGCAGTGCAAGAAGGCATTGCACCAGAACCAGAGGCTTTCAGCACTTTGAGGAAAAATGAATTCTGTGCCCAGCATAGATTAGTATCAGCTGTAGTAGCGCAATAAAAACTAACTTGTTAAGCCATCAGTGTAACTCCTCTCCTTTAACTCTAGTTAATGTTTGCCTTCAAAAAAAATCTCGGGTTACATAAGTAGTCAATGAAGAGAGAAAGAGAGATGAAAGACAATTAAATACAATTATTTTGAACATATATTTCAAGATAGTAAGAATATCTGTCTGGGAGTGTCTCTCTTTCTCTTTTCTCTAACAAGAGATTCCCAGGTGAGGATCTGCTCTACCTACAAAGACATGTGACTTGTGACTCTGTTTTAGGCACTTAATAAAATATGTGCACCACTGCTTTGTTATTATCAATAGTGGGAGAGATAAACAGGATCTTTCTCTAAAGGCATTATTTCCCTTATTTCTCTCCACTGACAATACACATATTGCAGGCATTTACTTAAGACTAGTCCACTAGATAGAGGACCATCTTGAATCCATCTTATATTTCATTAGCTATTTAAAAGCTAGTTACTTTCTCTAAATTATGTAAACCTTTTATAGTTAAGGAAGAGAGAGAGACATTTAGAAGATGATTTATTCTGAATCGGTAGTTATTTTGTTGTTTCACTGGTGAAATGAATCTTTAGGTATTTGGATTTCAAGTGCAATCTTAATTATTTTTTCCAGCAAGTTGCTTTCCCCCACTGAAAATATGCAGAATTAAAATATGGAAATTATTTATCATTTTCTATTTGTGGAAAATGAGATGGCATACATTCACTCATCCATTTTTTTCTAGCCAAGTAAGCTATCCTTGAGTTAATAATACTTAAATAATAATAATAAATAATAATAATAATAATTAATAATAATATTTAAAATACACCCACCTTTCTTGGAATCATATAACTTCCAAATGAAACCCTGTAATAAATTCAAAAAAAATATGATGCTACCGTGCCTGAGAACAAGACTTATACTTAAAATAAAAATTTATGTTTATTTCCATAGGAAACTACACAGAAGAACCTATTGATCTATTTACACCAGCTGGACTCTGGAACTAAGGTGAAGCCCTCCATCATCCTCGTCCTTGGAGCTACTGTTTGATTCTCTCGAACTCAGCGCTATTTCTCTACAGCCTTTTAGTCCTCATTCTGTTATAGGGGGCAGGGGGAAGGAGAGGGAAGAAATAAAAAGAAAGAAAAAAAAAAAGAAAGAAAACAAAAACTTGTTTTGATTCATTTACAGTGCCCCCTGGAAACCTTAGTTACAATCTGAAGGAAAGGGTTCTCATTTTTCTAGCAGTGGAGACAAACATATGTTTCTGGAGTCTATGTTTATCTGACAGTTGTGGCTATACTTGGGATTCTTTCTCCTTTTTGCTATATAGGCCCTGACCGGAAAAAAAAAATGGCTTAAACAATGAATATACTTGAGAAAAGCTGTTGAGGTGGGAAAGGAAGAAGGTCCTTCATGTGATAAGACACATCCTTATCAGTATCTCAATTTTAAGCTCTCCATGAGAGGTATAAAAATAATAATCAGAAATTCTTTCCATGAAGCACTGACTTGAGGGAGAGCCACTACAAGAGAATGAGCTCTAATGATGAATGTTAAAGAGAAAGAAAGAAAAAGAAAAAATCAAAAACAGGAGGAAGCTGGGTCATTTCTGTAGTAATTGGATATACTTATTTAAAATAGTGTGCTATACGCCAGCCTTTTCTATTAGCCATTATTGTATGAACTGCGTTATAAACAAGATAAATGATGCACAATAAATATAATACCCTCATATAAACCTTCTTAAAATTAATCTCTAACAACCTTACCCTTTTCTAGTTAGGGGCAAATATTTAGTACTTCCTAATTGAAATTTATTTTGTCAACAAACCTTTACTGCCAATTCTTAATTTACATTGAAGATATAACACTCTCAAGTTGGCAGTCCTCCTCAGTGAAAGATATGTCATACAGACTAAATCTAATTTAAATGACATAATGCTATTCATTTATTTTCAACTATTATTAAATCTTACTTAGTTAATCCATCCACTGTGTCCTTTATGCACCGTATTTGATGAATTCATTCAGAAATGGGTGTATAAAGTGGTCTAAGTACACAATGAATCAGAAAAAAATCTTGTCCTATACCTGCTAGTCTCTCAAACTGTCAAAGTGGGTAAGGCAAGTAATTAGTCATTTACTGCAAATGGAAATTATTTTCCCACTATTGAATCTTTAGGTAATATTAGTAGATACTCTAGAAATTTTAATCCTTGATCTTTGCAATAATGAAAATTTCTCAGAAATTTAGATTTTGTGCAAAGAAATAGTCTAAAACTACTAAAAAGTTGAATTGTTCATTCTCAGATGTTTAATATCTTACAGATATAACCTGTATCTAGCAAAATTAGAAAAAAAAATCCTACTTTCAATTATTCTAACAAAAAGATATGGATTGGAAGATCCCATTATCATTACCACATTAATATCTCCTGCCAACAGATAGAATAGCCCATTAAATCCACAATAGTCCAGAGGTAAAATACATTTGGTCATTTGATACCATCAGGTACGATCTTTATGAAAATTATTCTCACATACTGAATTCTTTACTCCTCAGAGGGAATATATAAACTCCAGTGTATGGTACAATACATTCACTTTTTAAAGAAAAATTAATGTTCCAGAAATGCTTTCATTCTCTTAATCTTTCAAAATTCAAATATAACTTGTAGAGGGTTTGAGTTTTTATTATTCAGTTGTTATTCTGTGGATCAAAGATTTTCAGGTGCAGTAAATTAATGTTAAACACCACATTTTCAGGAAAAATGATTTTAAAAACATGAATCATGGGTTATCAGTGCAAAACTATTACCTAGTTGTAATACAACCTATTAATTTGTTTATGTGAATCTAACTTTTCCAAGTAATATAGGTTGAAAATTCACTTTCTTACTTATAACTATCTTTTTGTAATTGGCTTCTTGTTATTGGCTTTCACTGCTTAGAAAGAGTGAGTAGCTCCTTTTTATTTACAATTTCACTAAATACATCAGTTTTCATTGTTGTTCTGTTTTATTGGAATGAGATTTTGTTAAGCTCTCCTCGGACAGAAACTTTTCATTATCTCATGGTGATTAAGTAAATAGTACCATGATATGATAACGGTCCCACTCAACCTAATTCACAAAGAACGAGAGTTTGCTACAGGCTGAAGCCATGAAACTCCGTTACATGGCATGGGTTTTTAAAGCTGGAGGTCCCCAATATCATCAGGGAATCATCACAATCCGTTGTTCAGAGAATATAGACATTTAAGCCCCGAACCAGAGCCTCAACCCCTTTCCATTCCTTGTGTAATATATACTGCTGGCTGTTTAAACAGCTCGCTATGGATTTGGTATGTTCATACCCACTCTTGGCTCTGCTATAGCGTTCAGGAAAATGATGGAGAAGAAAGTACAGTGGGATTATGGACAGAAACTCTGATATTCCTCTAAGCAGAAATTAAAGCAGCTCAGAAGCTGCGGCAACAACCAGGTCGTAAGCTAGAAAGGTAATAGAAAACTGCTTAACTGTCTTCGAGTATAATGATCACTGCTGTGAAACACCTGAACATCAAGTCCATTACGGATTAGAAATGTTTACACTACTACCAGTTGAGAAAACACAGGATATTACTGTATACACAGATTCCTGTATACTTAGCCAGGAAAAAGAGTCTTTTACAAACTTAAAACAATCTGTAATTTCTTATAAATAAAATACAATTATGTTAACGATATATAATAAAAGTTAGTTATTATGTTATTAATTCTTATTGGTTGATGGTACCTTCCAAACTACATAGAAATTATGACTTTATTATGAGATACTGGAGTAATACAGAGATATTATCTGTTCCAGATATCTTTCCCTGTCCAAAATTGTGACTCTAGGGAACAAACAAACAAAAGAAAAGGAACTAAAATTGCAGAATATCAAAATAATAGCAGAAGTAATATTTTTTGTTATAATAAATTAGCCATTATTGTGGTTTTTATAATCTCAATTAGCTTCCAGTCTAAATGGTTCCAGAGGAAATAAACTGTTACTTATTTATTATAAATAAATATTTATTATGAGTAAATAAGAGAGCCTCCCTTTTTGAACACTGAAATCTAAGAGAAGCAAAACAGCATGTTGTAATGCAGTTAGCTGGTATATAGCCTAAATTAACTGATAATTGCATTTAGGAAATTACAAATTTCTCCAATTATTTAGGAATACTAAATGTTAATGAAGTCAAGTTTAAAAAAAAAAGGAAAAAAATAAGAGCTGAGGCTAGATTATTGTTCATGAAACACCTGATTACTGAGAAGATTACATGAAATTTACCTTAATCCATGAAATCCATTCATCCTTAGTGAAAGGGCTCCAGATAGGCCTCAAGGCTTAAATAATGCAAATAAACTCCAAGGTAAATTCACAACACACACGAATTAGAATGACTTATGTATGTGTGTGGAAGGCCTTTCTAGACAGAAAAAAAAAGCTGTTCATAGATGTTGCATATTGTATGGTCAGCACAAAAGAAAAATGTGTGTCATACAGCAGTGTTTCAGGACATTTTATAGAAGAGTTGGAGGAAGAGTCGTCCTTCTACTAACTATAGAATAAAGAGGCGTTTATCAATAAGGTTGAGGGTTTTTTAGGTTTCATTAAATGAGTCCAAAATTTATGTAAAGTGCTAGAAATTAACAAAAATGGAGAAGGAACTTTTTAATTGTTACAGACCAAAATGCAACACTAGAGCTGTCTACTTTGACTCACCGAGACGCCTCCTGATTTATTTTAGGGCTTAAAATGTAGTTCAGTTTGCATGCCCATACAGACCTATCTAACTTAGATTATTCAGTATTCTAATGTCTGTGAAGTTTTCTTTCACCTATGCCTAAAGGATTGTTAAATGTAATGGCAATGTGCTACTGTGAACACCTACATTTATGACATGGCCAAAACTCAATTTATTTCTCAGAGATCATCATCAAGCAATCTGTTAATAATACCTTGTGGTCTCATAGCAATGGAGACAGCAGAATATAGGTAGAATTAAAAAGTAATTTTTGAAAGGATAATATTTCTCATTCTGCATAAAAAGTAGAGCTGATAAGAGACAGAACAAGAAAATTCTATTCATTATGAACTATGATTAAATATGATTTGATGATAAAGTAAATATTATTGTGTCACTTCTACATCCCATATCCACATTTTTTCAGAGACTTTCAGAGAACAATTATGACATTACAGTTAAATATTATTCTTAAGAATGATTTTCTGATCAAGTCTTAATTCATTTATTAGTCAATAAAGTATGAAGAAGACTGTGCAGAGCTTTTAGTCTAGGCAGTCTAAGAAGTTATTTTTTCTGCGGTATATGATTGAGCCTGAAATTGCTGTTGAGGATTGAATGCTGTTGTAATGGTAGGTGCAAACTGCACACACATTAAAAAATCCTGAGGGTAATGAGTCTGCTTAAAAAGCTATCAGCTATCCTTTTGAGCTATTACAAAAGCATCACTAAAAGATATTGTATGAAAAGTCAGTGTTCAGATTTACCTTAAACTGAATGTATGTGTGATATACATTCAGTATGTGGTATATGTGATTGCTCTATGTTCAATTTTAGAATTCTGTGTAATACTGGAAACTGTACCTTATGTGTATTTGTGTATGTTCTGTGTATTCCTCATCCATGTTATTGCAAGCTAAATAAAAAGAAAGAAAACTCCATATGACATTTTGAATATGATTTGCTTTGTTTTACTGTTCTCTACAGTTCTAAAAACAGAAGATATTATAGTAAAAAATCTTTCAAATGAATTTTAATCCATTCAAAGAGATAAAAAAGTTGATACAGTCCTGGGAAAATCTACTTCTGATGTTCATGAGAAGGTGACTAAGTGCTGAGTTACCCGATAGAGGACTGTAACTCTCTAGCTAGTTAGGGTATCATCACTGAGAGGTCCTGAAAGTTATAGGCAAAGGAGTCTTTTGTTGACTACTTCAAAAAGAGGAAGAGATCAACAGTGTTCTGGGGGAGACAGGATGTGAAGAAATGTTTGGGAATAGTAAAGACATTTCAGATATAGTGTAAAATACATCAAGAAAGGTGAAATAAATAAGGAGGAGGTCATCTGAGAGACAACAACAATAACAAACAGAATCAGTATCCAAGAACAGGATCAGAGGGGTCAGGAAAAAAAAAAAAATAAAAATAAAGCCTAATCGGAGGAACACAGGCTCTGTGTAGTAGGGCCCAAACAAAATCAAGTATCCATGCAGAAGAGCTTAGCAGGTCTGGATAGGTATATGCGTATACAGCACAAAGAAAGTGTCCCCATGACTGCATGTCCACCTGTACATGCAAGAGAAAAGTAAAAATATTTGCAAGCTTACAAATCACAAATCAATCATCTTCACTATATTTAAATTTACATTTTAATGATGGTTTCGTATAGATATGAACAATTATTTTTAATTTCTAACAGATCAGATGTGGAAATCAATACAGTGGAAAACGACACTAAAGGATGGGCTTCAAAAAAAACTTCAAAAAGCTGTAGAAGTGTGTATGAAACATTTCCTTTCAGTTATGTTAAATAAAATTTAAATTAACCAGAGGAAAACCAAGGTCAGTTATCTGGTACATTTAGAAATTGCATGTTGATTAACATTATCAACCACAGCAAACTGGTAGAAATCCATCAAAATATAGTGTTTCAGACTGAGCTAGCCACAGATAACTGGAGGCCTTGCAGTTAGAGTATAGGTAGAAGGTATCACTCAGTGACATGTATTTTTCACAAATCCTGGAATCACAGCAATCTGGACTCATTATCTGTGTATATGTAAATATACCCTAAAACAGACAGTTCCCTACATCAATTAGACAATACAGTGCTGAAAAGAGATAACTAAGATACCTTTACAAATCTCAGTCCTGTGTAATTTTGAAAACTCAACCCTACATCTAATTAGCTGGGTGTAGTCAGAGCTTAGATTCAAATCTCCTAACTTTTTTTTTTTCTTTAACTGACAGAAAAATATTTGACTTTCAAAATTTGTCACAGTTGAGAATGCCAGCTGAGGCATCAGAGGAGGTAACAACGTATAATTCCCAGCAAAGACTTACGCTTTTTACATTCCAGCTATGCAAACGAGAGCCAGTTCCAGGCTATATAAGCAATTAGAAATAGAGACATGATAGACTCAAAACAAACCATATGAGCATTTGTCTGCTGATGATTGATGAGAGGGGGCAGGTTACAGATAGTGCCACTCTTTGTCAGAATGAATTGCCTTTTCGTTCAAAAGCATTTATTTTTTGGAACCACTATGATAGTAAGATGTAATATCGTTCATCTGAATGGCCTCATTTAAAATAAGGTGCAATACATCTGCACTGGGAGTAAACAAACTAAATTTAGATTGAAAGGCCAGGGAGAAACTAATGCAAGTACTGTAAAATTGTATTCTGCTCAGCCAATAATTTGTTTCTAATCCTGTTTTTTATTGTTATTGACAACAAAAAGAGACTTAAAGGAACTTTTTTGCTTCATTATCTGGTTTGGTTAAATAGAACCTGAGGCTGAACTAAAACTGTTATAAAAATCCAGTATGCTATCCTAGAAAATCCATTCCGAAGTCTTTACAGCAAGAACAAATGTATCTTAAATGAGCTGCACAATCACAGTGTTAAAGCTGGGCATTCTGTACCACTAAAATCGTAAGAGTAATAGGCCCAAAAGAAGTACTGATGGACTTAATACCTAGCTCGTCTATTAAATTCTGTGACCCATATTATTTAGGCCAGACTATACGCTTTCAAAAGGGCACCAAATCAAAGTTAGATGCCAAATCCAGGGGATCTGAATTCTGTTGCTCTCTGATCAGTGCAGAAACTTTATGTCCTTAACAGCAAGAAAAAGAAAACTTAAGAAATAGTCTTACCCAATGAACAGCCATTCTTTGGGATTCTGGTTCACTTGCCAGAAATGAATGAAAAATATACGTAGAGTTGTATCTGTACATATTTACACCAGGTAATTTGAAAAGATAGGTGGCATTTAAGTCTCCAGGTTTTAATAAATGTCTTTGGAAACTGGTTGTTGTGAATGCGTGTAGACATAACACTAAGCAAAGCCACACTTTATCACTCAAAACAGCGGTAGATGAATTCTAAAGTGACTGAAATTCCACGAAATCTCATTTCCATTCTTGGATGTTCCCATAGAAAGAAAGAAAAGTGAAAAACATATCCCATAGAACTTTCTTAAGGTCCATATATAGAAAAAGAGCACAAAGATATTCCTATATATTTAGGTAATTGGACAATTTAAATAACAGATTTTGAATTAATTTCTATTTAATAATTTAGACTTGGTTTTAAAATAATTAAAATTTAGGCATCAAAAATTTAAGTGCCTCACCTCCAAAGAGGGAGAGAGATGGTCATCTTCCTGAAGTACATGCTGAAGGTCAGTACGCAATAAACGGAGGGTAGGATATACCTCTGATAATTTCCCGTGGAACTACCCATGAAGCATTTCAGCACACTAGAATGATTGAAAAGATCAGGGAAAAATGTTTGATGAATCCATCAATCTAGAAATATTGCAGTCCAGTGGTGAGGGACTTCTTGCCAGAATTAAGAAATAGGAGCTTTCTAAGCAACAGAGACAGGTGTAAAGGTTTGGATAGAGCAAGATATAGACAAAGGAATGCCTGCTTCCTCTACACTCTGCACAATCCATTTTTAATTCCCTTGGAAAGTTTTCTGGGACAATTACTGTAGCGCTCAGTGTTTCATTCAGTGGCTGAATGGTATGTAGACAGCTTGATGACTGAAATTCCCTTATGCAGCAAAAATAAGCAGAATTGAAAAGGATGAATATTCCTTTAGGAAGCAGCACAACTCATCAAGTAAATGTAATTTTTAGTAGAATTTTCTGATACTAGAACATATGCAAGTTCTTCTAAAGATGTCTTTGCTGAGTCTACAGGTTTAGATAATTTGATTTTGCATAATATGCAATTAATATTACCTGATCTTAGGCAGTAGGTAGTTCTTCTCCTGCTTGACGTAGTACAAAGTATTTTAAATTGATTAAATTTGGACTAAGTGAAATGAAGCATTCTATCCTAGACACATATTTTGCTTTACATTTTGTGCATTTATAGACATATTGGCAATGTGAGACCTATATGACCATGAAATACTATCAGATCATATTCTGTTGAAATATGATTTGTAGGTGAAATCAGTTGGGATTAGAAATGATAACAAATATAATTTAATACATTTATTTCATTCTAGAAGAGGAGATGGAAGTTGTTCATTTAAGCAAGGCCTTTGGAGATACCTGTCTAATTTGTGGGTAGGGATAAAATGAGAAAGCAAATGAATTTTTAAGATCAAGAGTAATGGACTTGAAATCTTAGAATCAATACCTTTCCAGAAGTTTACATACAAAAGTCATTTAAGGAACAATTGAAAGACGCAGAAGACTTTAAAAGAACATATAAAACTATATTTAGCACCTTGAAGTCAGATTCATCTAGATCAAGAGATACATATTCTCTCTCAAATCATCATTTATGACAAAGGCAGACACTTCCAAGGGTCATTTCATCCAATAAAGATTAAGTATCAATATCAGAATGAAAATAACCCTGATATCTCTGTCCCTCCACTGTTACTAGAGTGAGGGTTGATGGAGGCTGAGTTCATCTCCTTTCACTCACTAGAGAAGAGTGTTAGATGTTTTAGACTAAATTCTCAGTTTTAGATGTCAAGATTGGTGAGATGATTACCTAACTATTTGTTGATGAAGTAACAACATGGAGCATTCACAACATCAACTGTTAAAAATGGATGAATTTAAATATAGGGTAACGAATACATTCAACAGCTTAAATACTGTATTTAGAAAGTTTCACTCAAATGCAAAATATACTTTTGTCCTGGATCCTCTTAGACTGTAATTTTACATTGAAAAATGACTCTGTAGAAGAAGGGCTTCATTTGATACCAAAGACCACAATGATTTCCATGTCAAGCATGCAACAGTCAGTTAACCATTAAAGTACGTCATTTCCTAATCACCACCACCTTAGATGGAACGCAAAATCTGAAAAAAAATAATAATTTTAATAATATGTTGAAATCATACAATATTTTTCATTTTAATAAAACAAAACGGAAAGAAACCCTTCCACTTTGTAGATCGGATTTTATGCCAGTACAAAGTCCTAATTCCATGAGATGCTGAATTTCTCTGGAGAGGTAACAAACATCCTCCATTCGTAGGAACTGCAGCAACTCTCCACAAGCTAACTAATTTCCTTAAAAAATCTAGCAAAAAACGCTTAAACAATCATTCCAATGGTGATTTAAATTTAGACCAAATAAAAGATGGCAGAATCTACTTTAATCCAGAAGGCCCAAATATAAAGGAAGGGGATAGGGCAATATAGAAAATAATTTAAGAAAGTTGTGGGTGGTATAGCACCTTTAAAATAAATAAATAAATAATGATAATAATAGCATTCTACAGGTCATTTGATTTTCTGTTTTCTTTCCTACTAAAGCCCCTTTATAATGTTCTAAAATTGTAAAAGGTGTTTCAAACGAGTACACATTTCATTTAAATTCACCCTAGTCTATTACATTTATTTACAGTTTATTGTTCACATAGCCAACAGAATTTTAGTATTTCAGGCTTAACCTTAGAAACATCCACAGGAAACTGCATCAAGCTCACAAATCATGATTTGCGGCCACTGGTATGATTCAGCTTAAATGGCCCCAGCCCAAACCAATTTTAAGCCAGATCTTAAGACTGTTAAGCCACCTGCATTTCAGCAAAGGCTCATGCCTCTACCATTAGTCTTGAGATTATTTTATGACTTTCTCTTACAATCTGTGGGATTGTTGATATTTCCAAATCTTACTTTTGTGCATATCATGAGAGCATTTCAATGCCACTGGCCATCTTGAGAAGCAGCAGAGCAGTGGAGATACTTGGAAATATTTTCTATTGTTGCTGCCGTTTTCTATTTTTCTCATATCTCCAGTAAGGTGAGAAAAAAAAGTCTATTGTTCCTTGTTCTGCAACTACAGAATAACAGTTTGAAAACCATAAAGTTAATTTTCTGATTACCAATTTTGATCTGCTAACATTACAATTAAACTGTCAAATCAAACAACTGAGAATCAAGTAAAGAGTGTTTCTTTTTGTACCACTAATGCTTTACCAGGAAAAGAATGTCTCCCCTCACACACACTATTTTTTCAAATAGGAGTAAAAACAAAAAAATCTGAAGTTCAAAGAGAGGCTAGTGCAAAAGGAATGGGGAATAATGAATCATAGACTCCAAGGTATAAAAATGAAAAGCTAGGAGGGACCACAGGAGATTATCTAGCCCAGTTATCTGCATTGAAGCAAGACTGAATATATTTAGACTGCTTGTTAGTCTAGACAGGCTTGTGTTCAACCTAATAATAAAAATTTCCAGTGAAGGGATTGCACAGTCTCCTTACTCTGTGGCAGTGTTTCACTACCTGTATAATTAGAAAGGTTTCACAGAATTTAGCCTGAGTCTTCTCTGAGGCAAATTAAACTTTCTTCATTGTCCTGTCCTAAGAGAGAAGGAGTATAGCTTTTTTATGAATTGAAAGATGCTTGTTACATCTTCCTCTTCTCTTTCCTAGACTAAGCAAATCCTAGAATGCCTTCATTGCTCTCTCACGGTTCACATTTTCTAAACCTATCATCTATGTATTCTTTTCACTTTGTATATTTTTTAAAAGTATGATATGCAAACCTGGGTATATGACCACTGGAAAACAAGTTTAATTTCAAGGATGTTAACTCCACCTAGGTGTTGCTGCGAATGATTGAAAAGTGAATGATGAACAATAACTAAGGCCAAAATTAGATGCTAGGATTGGTTTGATTATCTTCTAGTTCAAATCTCCTTTGCTAATGAGGAAATAGAAAAAAATATATATACATATATGTAGAGAAAGAGAGATTTGGAGAAATTTTAATGTTCCTCCCTAGAACTGTGCACAAAGATTATTGTCATTTTGATAATGGCATAATATATAATAGAAACAAATGTAAGTTTGTTGAAGTTTGTATAGTTTTGGTTCTTTCTTCTACTCTAATTCAACTTCTAGGACCCACTGGCTTAAGTTTTAATGATGTAGGCCTCCTTTCTTATCAGAATTCCTTCTACAGTATCTAAGTACACACTAATGTGAACAGAAATTGCACAATCAATAAATAAATTTCTTAAAATATCACATAGATAATTTTTTTCATGAGCACATTATTAGAACACTCCATGGTGCTGAAGTGGTTAACTGGAGAATTAGGAACTGTTGATGCTCATTTCTAAAACCAGAAAAACAAAACAGAAAAAAAACAGCAACAAAAACTCCCCTGACCATGGCTATGACTTTCGTTTGTCTGTGCAGGGCCTGTGAAGCTGTCATTCACCTGTTTAGTTCAGTTAAATCAGAATGAACCTCCTTGACTATAACACGTTCCTGTCCTTGATTATAACTTTTTCCTCTAGTTGGCTTCTCACAAAGACTGTGCAGCTGCTTTGTCCACCTGCAGGTGTGATCCACCTCTAGGTCTCTCTGTCTGCCTATCTTCTGCTCCGTCAGACTTTTTTTCCCAGCCAGCCTCAGCAATTTTTGAATCCAGTAGCTAATTTTAAGCAAAAATGAGAGACGCCTGGAGATCTTAATGTTAACCGCTGCCTGGGAACGGGTAATTGATTAAAAAAAGAGAAATCTAAAGTATCATTTGTCATCCTCCTTGTGATTAAGGCTGAAGCATGAAAATAGTTATCCAACTCCACGCAGGAGAGACCAGACAGGTAAGAATTACAGGATACTAAGCTGTATCTGTTAGGCTGCATGGCAGGCAGGATAGCTCTGTGCACGTATAGAGGCATTTGTTGATGTGAGTGGGGAATTAAAATTAATTTGTAAAATAGTTTTTCTAAGTCAAGACAGCAGGTGAAAGGGTATGTTGAACTTAGATGCCTCAACATCACTTTAGGTATGCAAATGTTTTTCTTGCTCTAGTGCTTTCTTCACCCTGTGTTCAGGTAACTGTCATTTCCAGCTCTTGCCTCTTTATGGAAGCAAAGTCACAGCAAAGGACTTACAAATCTCTATGAAAAATGCTATTTGGCATGATAGAACCATTGCATCAACCTCATCATTGGCTTTTAAGCTCCATTTAAATTGTACCTACTTACTAGCTTGAGCAAAAAATATGTGCAATGTTGCGCAAAGCCAAGACTTCAGAAAACTCAAGTTCATATTTATTACTGAGCCAGTAGGTAGCTCAGAAGTTACAAGCATAAAAGACCTAGCTACTACTAGCACAGGGTTTTTGTGGGGAGTGGTACAGGCATCTCCTCCCCCACACCCTCCATTAGCTACCTGGCTAAATGAGCACTCCACAAAAATGCTTTTGGTCTCTGCTTGGTCACTGTCGGAGCTTCAGGATTCAAAGCGATACATACCCAGATAACTCTGTCTTTTTATGTACTTCAGATACCTGTTGCCATTTGGAAGCAATTACTGAGCTTTCTGTACCTCTAACTGCAATGTGGATGATGTAAGTTTTTGCATAAAAGCCTTACTTTAACCATTTCTAAAATCTTGTTCAGATTAGGTATTGTAACAGCCCACTTCTTCAGGCTAAACTGTCCCAAACAGACAAACTTTGAGCTATTTTTTCCACTTTTCTACTGTGAAACAAAAGAAAACAGATATACTTTGGGCAAAATAAATACAGTCAATGAATATCTCTCTAGAAAGAAATCAAACCTAAGAATAAAAAGTTAATGCTAAAATCTATTCATTTAACTTTAAACTCTGTGATTATCATTTTCCTGAAAGGTTTGTGTTATATCTATATCTTTGCTGTTTACTGTTTGCTGTTGCAAACTAGATAGCAGCTATATCTGCTCAAGAGTGTGCATCTGCAGCTGTGTACATGCAGGCACGCACACGTGAATACCTGTGCTCACAGCAGCTGGCATCAAGTCCTAATTCTGTTATAACTTACAGACATATGATTCTGGAAACAAGGGGGCTGGCTCTAAAGATGATGATGAATAAGACATCCAAATACTTGCCACCTCTGAGTATTTATCACTGCATAATGAAACTGTGGCAAAAGCTAAGGCAAATGTATATTTTTAAAAACAAAAACAAAAATATTTTTAAAAACAAAACAAAGAGATATGTGTGTGTGGGGGGGGATACCTTCTAGATGGATAAATAGCTCAGTCTTTGAGGAAGCTGGAAAATAAAGTCCAATTCCTTTATCTGTTTGATTCAGATGGGAAATGTTAATTCTCTTACAGGAGTCCTCAGTTCAGAGCTACCTATTAATCTGACAGTGTTCCTTTTTCTCAGTTTGAGCCTCAGATTTCATACTGGAATTGAGAACCTCAGTTCTACGGTGAAAGTATCAAAGAAACTGTTATGTTCCCATGAAAGGCTTAGCTTTTTGACAAATCACCAAAGCCATTTCACCAAAAAGTAGTTTTTAACTAAGGCTGTGAACAGGACGTTATAAGCCTCTTTCTCTTGTTTATGTCAGACCTTTAGAGTGCCTCTCAGAGGGATGGTCAGGCTTCAGAGACTTCTGTATACTCTGCATTACATTATATGTGATCCATAAATATTAGCAATCATATTTTAGTCAGAAGATAAGCAATTGGGCTTTTTTTCACTTTTCTTTAAATAAAAAAAATAGATGCTTCATTTCTCTATTCTGCAGTCAATATTATAAAGCTTTAGTTGTAATTTTAGGCTATCATACCTCCAACCTTTTGGTGTCCCTTTCTTTTTCCTACTTCTTTTTTGCTGCAGGTTATTGATTGTGGAGTACACTGGCTATAGTATCGATTGGTCCCTTACTCTGCTGCACACAAATTACTGCTACAGTCTTTTTCTTTCCAGAAAATCCCCTATCTCTTATTGCAGAGGTTTTATAATGGTACTATTTGTCTATCCAATAGAATAACTGCTGCTTTCCAGCAATATATTGTAAAAGAGGACCTAGGTGTTAATTTATCCCCACACTAGCTGTCATATGCTTAACACTAACCACAGAACTGAAAACTTTTCTGTATCAAGTTAAAACAGAAGCACTCCAAATGTTTTTCTTAAGTTACAGAGAAGAGTAAGTGTCACTATAAAAGTGGTGGCTAAAAACAATCAACAGCCATTTCGTAGGCTGTCAAAGACAAGGTGGTATAACTTAGCTGTTGGTGGAGATACTCAGTAGTTACAAAACAATAAAAGTTCATGTGGGGATCTGTTGAGAGATGGTAATTGAAAGAGCTGATTTGCAAGACATAAAACATCAGTTCTTCCATGAAGAAGCAGGTTTGAAGAGCTTACCAATGGATGTGGGCCGTAAAATTTCATCAAATGCTACTGGATTCCGTATTAAAATTCAGTTCAGTTCAGTTCAGTTCAGTTTTTTAATTGTCGTTGCTGTTTTGAATTGCTCTTACCAGGTGCCTATAGTTAAGTTATATTTATTAACTGAATAAAGAAACCATGTTACCCAAATTAAATGATTACTATAGTAAAATGTCACCAAGGCTAGGCTCGATCAATTTGATTTAAATATCCACAGAATCTTTTTGTATTCCTTTGATAAAAAAGCATAGAAACTTTTTTTTTCTTCTCCTCCTTCATTCTGCATAATGGTTTGTCATACTATTACAAGAAAAGTGAAAACCTGGCTGTATGCATTAGCTGTAAAATAGGGTCTAGGAACAACAGATCTTTTTCTGCTAGGAAGACCTTTTACTGCATAATCCCTTCAGCCAACTGGTGCTGTTCTGCTTAAACCAGTTTCCTAACATAGCGGGACGTTCTGAAAGATTCCTTACAAATCTGAAGTCATCTTTACTGTCTTCCTGTTCATACAAAAATATCCACAGGAGCTTAAGGGAAGGTGGAGATGTCTGCCACTGTTTTTTTTTTTCCCCCAGGATATGCTGACTTCCTATTCCTGGTGTGGTCTGTTAAACAATAATCCTCTGAGAACTGCCTTGCCTCTTGGTACGTATCCGAGTTATATTACAGGACCAAAGGAAAACAGGCAATGTGACATCAGTTTCCTCCCTTCTCACATGGCAGGAATATCTGTACCGACCTAAATATTAATGTATGTTTTCTTAGGCTGATCTTAATATCTTCCAGTGACAGCGTTCCTATAATCTGTCTCAGTAATCTGTTCCATTGTTAACCAGTTCTTGCAGCTAGAAAGAGTTTTTTTTTAATCTCTAAACTAGTTTCTCCGTGTTGAAACATGACCTCATTACTTCTTCTACTATGCTCAGTAATTATGATGACTTCATTCTCTCTGTTTGCAGCCAACTTTTACGCACTTTTATGCACTTATGCACTACTCAGTCTCTCCTGTCTTCTCTAGACAACACATCTGTAATAGCTTGCATCTCCTAGACCTCTGAGTATTCTTGGTCTTATTGTTCTTTAGTTTCCCTTTAGTCTACTGCCTTTAGAGTTTTGAATATCTTTTCATTTTTAAAATTTACTCTCATCAGACATTAAGCAACAACCTTCAGAAGCCTGGTTTGTTATGGCTGGATTAATTTAGCTGTGATTGCAAATAATTGTTAAATTTCTGTCAGAAGACATTTTTTTTTTTACTTATTTCTAGAACTTTTTGCTCCCATCATGATATGCAAATACACTTTAGGGATATTACTTCCACAAAAAAAAGACATTTCTAATGGCATTAGTCCATAGACCTACAGTAAGCAGTGTCTGAATTTTGTAACTCTCCCATGGTGATGGATGTTAGAATGCTAAGAGAATAAGTTGTTGTTCTGGAGAAAAGTAAAACAACTGAACTGTCTGCATGCTTCCAACCATCTGATTAAAAATCTGGAGATTATTTTATCCTCTGATTTTTAATCTCATTTTTTTCTAAATGATGCATTTTCATGGTGCTAAAACTGTCACACTCCTTTCTTCATTTTAGAGACTAGCAGCAAAAAGAATAGCACAGTTCATGCCATAAAGCTTGCCTCTCAGTCACAATGATAAGATTTAAAGGATATATTTATGGAATCTCAATCAGCTGAAAACCATTCTTCATCTATGAACACAAAGCTTAATAATATTATTTTTTTTAATTATTAAATCAAATCATGACTAAATTCTTTTTGAAATAATTTATAACAATGTACAGTTCAGTTGGAGGTTACTATAAACTGATAGATTTGTAATGATTTAAACAGTCTAAGATTGTAGTTGTTTTAACAAAGACATTATTGTTCAATAATATGGGATTATTTATTGTTAAAAAAAAATAAGTGCACTTCAGTACATGAATAAAGAGAAAGTATGCCCTGTGCAATTTAACAGCAATTATACACGAAATAAAGGATTAAAATCTAATTTATGGAAGTATTCATGAGAAGTTTGGATGGTGCAGCTGTTAATGTGCAAAAGCTCCACTAGTCTACGTAAACTCATTATGCATCATCTATCAGAATAAAACTATATCATCCTCCATGTTATAGTATTATGTGGCAGGACTTTTTAAGGTCAATATCATGGACTTTCTTCCATCTGCAATGAAAACAAAGAGTAAAGGTTTGGCAGATGAAAATTATGTACACTTGTCTTTTACAAGAGTTTAATAGTTCTCCAGGTGTAAAAACCAATGCACGCATTTAAAAATAAGCTGATTAGTAAAGTTTTGTTCAGATCATGAACTAATTATGTTTCTCTGGTGCTGAACTGTTTCTGAAACTATCCACCTAGTGCGGGCTAGGGGACGTTTTGATACAAGATTACCAACAGGAAAGTAGTACAGGCTGAGAACTTGTTGTCACTCATACAATTAAAGCAGAGTTATTTCAAAGAATTCCTCAAGAACCCTCTTGTAAGTCCCAAACAAGGGAATCAGATTATGCTTTTTCATTCTCAAAAAATAAAATAAACAAGGTTGACTGATAACTTAAACATTGACAAGGACATTTAGTACAACCAGCCCAAATACCCTTAATGTCTTTCTTGCAGAAGCTGATATTAGTCAAGTTGCACTGCTCAAGAGAGTAGTAAAGTACTGTTATAATTGTCGTACCACCTGATTATGTATACTATGAATTTATGAGGATAAGTTACAGTCAGGGAGGCTCTCCAACACTATGGCTGTCAAAGCTCTCTATTTTTTTGAGCTTAAGAAATCTATGGGGGTCTGTGCAAATGGCACTATAAGAGCTTTTTACTGGAATTACAGCATTTAAGGAGCACTTCAGGGAGGTGACTGTAACCTCATTTCAGCTGAAGACAGTGAAAATTGTGTAGTATGTTACAGAGCCAGTGCTCTCTGTGTCATGTTAAGCAGCCTCCCAGTTTCACCAGGTTGCCAAGGGACAGCTTAGCACAGAAGCAGAAGAGGATGTTCTCCAGCTTCACCTACAGAGGAGCAGGCTGCTCTGAGAGTAAGGAAAGAAGACTTAAGCATCATAAAAATGCCCCACTATGCTTGAGTCCTGACATGCACTGTAATTTTTCAGTGCATCTGTCACAAGACAGTTGCTTTACTTATTTATTGGAAGGGGACAAGCTTTCTATCTAGCCACAGTAATGAATAGCTATACCTGATGACACCTACTCCAGCATCCCCTCTGATAAGATCCAAGCATGGGTGATGAGAGAAGGATGTATGTACTGGACAAGCAAACAGCAGCACTTCCTCAAAATACTCACATAGACAGCAAGGAACTGGGAAACGAGGACCTACTGAATTGGAGGTAGAGATTTCATATCTAACTGCCTCTGATTAATTTTTCTTCTGTTACTTTATCTAATTGATTTTGTGGTGAGAAAACAACAATAAAAAAACCACCAAAAAAGCTCCTCCGGATGACAAAGTTTTCTTGAAAAGAGAAGTGAGAATATAGCTAACTCCAGTCAGAAGTTACAGATAGGTCAAGATCCAAAAATCATTCGATTTCTCAAAGTCGCTCAAAGGTATGCTTTCTGAAAGAATAGTTTGTCTTTAAGTTTTAAAAAGCTTTTTTGAAATGATCTAAAAGAACGAGTATTTATCACAGAAAACAAAGACTTGCTTCCAAAGCTAAAATATTGTATAACCAGTTGGCAGAGACCGAGGTTTTTGCTTAGTAGATATTTGAAAAGCGTGTTATATAAGTGCTCCTAGATCATCATGGAAGCAATGAGTTCTATTAATTATTCTGATACCTAAAACAAGATGCAGAGAGACCAGTTAAAGGTTTCTCTTAACTGTTGTTACACATTCATCTGAACATCACAGAATGATTTAACTTATTTAATAAGCCAGCAAGTGAGAGAAAATATAGAGTGAGGACAGGGTGAAAATCATCCCTATCTTGAAGCTCTGTACAAGTGCTGCAGTCTTCTTTAGCCCTCAGAATCAAATTTTGCCATTCTTAGCCCATGTATAGCTTTCCTGCATGTGTTGAAATCCAAATTTGTGAATATCATTTAAGCCTCCAACTCTATTATGAAAAACTATGTGGGACTTCAGTCTAAATGTTCTATGCACATCACTGAAAAAGCTGATTTAATATATATATATATAAAGGATGTGATCTTGAAGATATTAAAGAACAAAAGTGAATTCATATAAGGCATTTCATTGGACTTTTACAGAAATGAAGTTACCTACACGTCATTTTATGAAAAACTAACCTTCACGTTTTCTCTATATTATTTTTCCGTCAAGGATTATCACCTAAAAGTTTTAATCACTGTTTTGCTTGAGAATTATGAAAGGTTGCCATTGCTATTTTAAAGCAGGATTTCTTCTAGATGATTATAAATCCTTGAGAATTGTCCTCTGTCTTGACTACTTAATTGGAACATACAAGACCCTCATTTCACTTTTTCCCTAAATACGGGCAGATCAGCTCATCTCATCTCACAGTGTTCAAAGAGCCAGGCACTTCAAAAAATGTAAATAATTTAGTCTTCCGAAAGACTACTTTTTTAACATTAAAAAGACTTAGGCCTGCAACTCCTTTCATATCTCTGGGAGGAAATTTCTCTAATGTATTCTTTCTTCCTAATTAATTTAAATATCTTTCAGTGTCTTTGATAAGTGTTGCTATGTACATATATATGTATATATCTTTTCCCCAGAGACTTTATTCAAATAGGAAAATCATCTAATTGAAGAATTAGGAGAGGGAAACAAAAACAAACAAAAAATAAATGTAGTCTTTTCATCTTATTCATGAGTAGCTGTCATTAAACATAGTAGGGAGTTCACCTCCCCACCCCAAAATCTCTCTGTCTATGAACTTGCACTGTGCAAATCATATTCACTGTTATCAGTCAAACACATCAGGGAGCACAAAAAAAAAAAAAAAAAAAAAAAAGAAGAAGAAGAAGAAGAAGAAGAAGAAGAAGCAGAGCAGCAGATACCCAGGAAAAATGAGTCAACCTGAAGCAGTCAGGCTTCATTATCATCAGCTACAAACCTCATCCGCTCAGCACTGACTTTTAAAACAGAGGTCTGAGCAGAGGCTAAAGCAGGCAGCCACTGGCGAGGGCAGGAGGCTCCAGGTGTAGCAGCTCTGGGGCAGGACAGGCCCTGTGCCTCTCAGAGCAGCACTCAAGCATCATGGTGTGCAGCACATTTTTCAACTCCTTTTCCTAAGCAAGCAATGTATAAGAATAATGTAATGAACCATAGCCCTTACAACCCTACTATCAGGTGTAGGAGGAGTAGTGTTACCTGCTACTGCTCAGTATTAATTGTCTTTTTACTTTTCAGATCCTGTACCAATGTGAAAGCTTCACATTTTAAATCTGCAGTCTGCAGCAAAATCCAAAGGACTCTCTAATGGAGTTAGATACAGCTTGGCTGACTTTAATTTAGCCAGCTCAAGTACTGTTCACAGTACTGCAGCACAGAGGTTAGGTTTTGCAGCCCTTCCTAAATGAACAGCAGGCCCATTATAGATATGTAGGATACCAGGAGCAGATCTGTCTACACTGACTGCAGTTCCTGGGTTGTTTTGCAGAGAACAAATGTGAGAGAGATCAATTAAGATTAACCAGATTAGTCTACATATATTTTAAAAGTTGTGTTTTTCCCAGGTATAACATTATATGAGGGTCTGTCATGTTGTTTTAAATTCCTTAGGATCATTTTTACTCCTGTCATTCAGAACCCAGTAACCAGCTTACTTTGAGGTGCAGGCTACCCCAATGCACAATCCAATATGCTCTCTTAAAAATATAATTGAAAGAGCCAAGTATCTGGCTTTTTCTCAGCTCAGAAAACCTGATACAGATACTAGGCAAATGCACCCAGGTAGAACTGGAAAATTCTTCGCTTTCCACTGCAAACTTTTCTTAAAAAAAAAAAAAAAAAAAAAAAAAAAGAAAGAAAGAAAAGAAAACTAGTGATCCCTCTACATCATCCAGCTCACATCGTGTTTCTTCGAAAGCTGAGCTGCACTCCAGCAGGCAGTTATCAGACACCTAACCAGTGTCACAAAATGGGGAATTGCCACGTGAACTGCTAAGGCAGCCTTACATGTCAGCTAACCCCAGTTAGCTGGTGTCCAGCATAGTCTTCAGAGCAGTCCTTGTACTGAGCAAGGCACAGATGGGGATATCATGCAACTTATCGCCATTAGTCCTTTCCGTTTGGAAGACCACAGTCTGGTATAAAATTCCTGGTTCTTCAACTTCATATAAGAATTGAGGCTTTACAAGATGCCTACGGATAGGAAGTGGGACTTGCTCCCTTTTGTCATAGAGAAAAACAACATAAGCAATCTAAGACTTAGTAGCCCCTCTAATACCTTAGTGCTCTGAATTACTACTTACACTACTGAGCATCCCAGCGATTAGTGGGTATCATATTATTCTCTAAAACACATAACCAAAGACTATGAATAAATAACTGTATTATTCTCTCCCTCCCTCCTCCTCAGGCTCACTTGATGACTAAAAGTAGGAAGGAAGATTAGAGGTTATTGAATATCCAACACCAAGTTTCACTATGCCATCGAAAGGCATAGTGGTAAATTAAATGATGAATCCAGTTTTACGTTGCTAAAAAGGGTGTGTTACAAGCAGATAGCCTTCAGTTAGTAGTATTTGTCATTATATTATAACATTTTCTGAAGATTTTATATTTTTTTTAATCTAGTATATTTTTATCTCCATGTGTGTGAGAACTGCCACACATCTGCACAGACACAGTGTAATTTGTTTAGGTTCATTAGGTTTAAAAGAAAACATAAGAATATTCTGAATTCTATAAATACCCTTGCTATGATGGCTCTCCTTTGAATCATTACTCTTTTAAAGTTCTCTAAAATTATTAAATGGGATGGAAAGAACAAACAAGCTAATAAAAAGTGGACAGAATGGTACCAGATGGGCTTTGTTCCTCTGCCCCAGCTCTCAAAGTTGTTACCATTGCTCAGGAAGTACATGAGCTTTAATGAAGCATAAATCAAATGACACTTTAAATGCCATACCTGTGGGTTTCCATGAGATGACATCCATGATTCCTATTCATGGCACTAATTTATCATGTCTGCTTCTTGAAATATAACCATGAGAATTCGATTAGCACTGTGTTTCTCAACTACATTACTATTTATCTTCACTTTCTGTATACTAGGGGGATCCAGTGGTCTGCTCTCAGCCACTGATCCATCTAATAAGGATCTACTCCATAATTTTGAATGAAAGACAGGCAAATTTGCTTCTTATTTTCTTGTAAAGTCTCTCCAAAAATCCGCTGTTAAGATAACTGTCTCCAATCAAATACCTGAATAAAATCTTGAACTTAGAGATCTCCGAGTTTAGGAATAGTGGAAGTCTGCATCTGCTAGAATTTATCCAAAACATTAATAAAATTAATCTCTAACACACTGCTTAAACACAGCTGTCAAAAACATTGACTCCAATAAAAAAGAACTTTCTGCTACTTAAAGAATCATTAGTAGAACTCCAAAAATGTAATCTGCAATATTTAGAAAGATGCTCCAAAAGTAGCAGCAGATACACGCAGTTGCTTTCCACCCAGTTTGGCTGCTCAAGATACTGAGAACTCTAGGACTGCTAATAATCAAAATACTTTAATTCTCTAGGGATTGTTAACATGCCAAAAGGGTGCTATTTACTGTTATAAAAGGCAGCAAAACTGTGTTACCCATTAATAGCAGCTTAAATACCAAATACAAAAGGGATACAGTAAAGGTCAACAGTCAAATGCTGAACACAGCCGCTGACAAGATATTCTTCAGAGTGCACAGAAAACTATACAGCAGCAGATTATTGCATTTGGTGTGTTTTGTGTAGTCTTTCCCAGAAAAAGAGGAGCAAGGAGTGCAGAATCCCTAAAGCAATATTTGTCTATTTTATTATGACGAAGAAAGACCTCAGTAATATTGAAGTGTCCTTCATTTCCTGTCATCTTAATTAGGGAAGCAATACAAAGCTCTTAGGAGACTGCCTGACTATTTCAAGGCCCAGGAAAGGCCAGGGAAGATGCCACAAGCCGTAGACTGAGTTACAGAAGCAAAAGCAGAGCCAAAAAACTGTGACATCAAGTGCCAGGTGCCTGCTGTAACTGTAACCCAAAATACTAAGGAAAGTCGCAAAACAATTACCCTGCTTCTCAGAGACTAACCAGCTACATTATTTATCACCTTTGTGGAAGATTAGTCCTTCAAAAAAAATCAAATGACAAATATTTTTTTCTTTATAAAATAAAAATTGGAGGCCTTTAGGGCTATTATCCAACCTCACTTGTTCACAGTGTTTTAGGGGGAAAAAAAGGAAAATGTGGATTGGCTGTGTAAAAGTGGAAGCTTAGACATCACTTTCCACAGTAATAAAAGAATAAAAAATATTTCCCATACACTGATCCAAGTTTTGAACAGAGATTTCAGACAATTAAACAAGCTAATATTTGGTCTTCCTTTCAGACTGCTTCAATGACAGAGCGTATCTAGCTTTACTTATTCAACATATCTCCTCTCTAAAGATTCAGGCTATTTTCTTTCATAGCTCAGAGGGAGCAAAGCACTCTTATCATTCAGGTTTCTTTGCTTCTTTCAAATTGTACATTATAGTTGCATTAAGCCACAAATGCAGTTAAAATGAACTTTCCAAATTCACTTAACATAATATAGAAAAGTAAAATAACAAAGTTTTCTACCTTATTAAATAAAGAAATACATTAACAAAGATAATCATATGGGAATTTTTATTTAATTTATTCCTGAACAACCTTAGAAGTACAAACACAAGTGTTGACATTTCATTTTTACTCCTGACTCTTAACAAAATTGTATCTTGCTGAACTGAAAACAATAAAAAAGAGACATATTATAGAATTATCAATATCAATTTTTATCCTCTATTTTTAAACACAAACTTTTTGATGCTGTTGTTGTTCAGATTTCTGTCTGAATTAACTGCCTTGTAGAACAAAGTAATAACCGTCAGATTCAGAAAAGGTATCTTAGTTATTAAATCTTATCTAATCAGAATATCAAGGAACAAAGAAGAGAAAATGTTTCAGTGTGATGTATCTGTCATAATCACAAAAGTGTAATTATTGTGTTTCAGTACTGAAACAACTGCAAGTCACTTTGCTTATGTCTTATCTTGTGACATTTTGCGAGTACATATATTTTATTACTTTATATAATGTTCACATTAAACCTTTTAATTCCAAGTCATGTGTTGACATAATACACAAGGGAAGGATAGTTCTGCAGTTAAAGTGCTCTGGTTTGGATCTCAGAAGACTTTGGTTTAATTTGCTGTCTAACAAAGACTTCAATTCATTGTGGAGGTAAATATCTTCCTTCACCTCTAGCTGTCTCTCAGCATGTCAGTCTGGCTTTTACCTAGAGCTGATATCAACTGAGATTCATCTCATCTATGTCATAAATCCAAAATTAAAGTGAGTATTCTAGAGATAAGTCATTTGCAAAGAAGCTTTCCGAGTGAATTTTGAATATCTCAAACAATGGAGACTCCATCCAGACTTCAGGATAGCTGCCTGACTAGGTTGTCCACCCTCACAGTAAAAAAGCTTATTCATCTTCTTATTTTACCTTTCTCTCATTGAAATGAGTCACTATGTTATCTTTTCTGGTCTTTATAAGTAGAAGGAACATATGAAAATTTGCTTAGATTAAGTTCTTAATGATTAAATGTCTAAAGCTAAATGAGGTGAAACCCACCCAAAGTTACCAGATGCAATCAAATAGGAAGGTAGTCATAGGAATAGCCTCTGGCGGAGGTAAATGACACAATGTCAAGCCCTCATTCTGAGACAGGAATTTGAACTTGAGTTTCCACATTTGAATCTATTAGCTAGCTGGCTTTCTTTTTTTTCCACATATATTACATACATTCCAGATGCCCATGAAATGGGAGAGTAGTAATTATTATGAGTTAGGTTACTATTTAGGCAACACACATAACTAGTTTGGTCCCTATTGAATGGCCAACTTAGCTCCCAAAGCTGGTTACTGAAAATATGCATTTGTTGTGACTTATTCTCCTTCTACATTTTACAGGAAAACTTGGCATCTAAGTCAGGGCTGATAGCTTCATTAGGAAGGAGAGGTACCTAAGAAGTAGGCATACCATTTTGGACCTCAGTTCAGTTTCTGTGTGAGTACTGCACATAGGGTTGTGTGGATAAATGGAGCTACTGGAGAGAGTCCAGCATAGGGCTACAAAGATGATCAGAGGCCTGGAGAACCTGCCCTGTGAGGAACGGCTGTGAGAGCTGGGCCTCTTCAGCCTGGGGAAGAGAAGACTGAGGGGGGATCTTATCAATGTGTATAAGTACCTGAAGGGAGGGTGTCAAGAGGATGGGGACAAACTCTTTTCAGTTGCCCCACATGACAGGACAAGAGGCAATGGGCAGAAATTGAAGCACAGGAAGTTCTGCCTGAACGTGAGGGGGAATTTCTTCCCTGTGAGAGTGACAGAGCACTGGCACAGGTTGCCCAGAGAGGTTGTGGAGTCTCTTTGTCTGGAGATCTTCAAGGCCCGCCTGGATGCAACCCTGTCTACCATGCTGTAGGTGACCCTGCTGAGCAGGGAGGTTGGCCTAGATGATCTCCAGAGGTCCCTTCCAACCTTACTGATTCAATGATTCTAGGATAAATACATTCAACACTAAGCTCAGCTGTGCTGTGGGCCACAGGTAACCTACATTACTGTGTACATCCGTGTCTCTCACTTACCTGTTTTATGCAGAGGGGAACAGCTTCAAACACTGCCTCTTAGTACTGCTTGAAAGTCTAATATCTGATACGCATGACTCACTCCTCCTCAGACTATCTCCCCAGGGGAAAGAAATGGTTGTCCAATGCTCTTTTTTGGTTTGTTTCTTGTTTTCCTTTTTATAATGTGTCTCTGCATATGCCTGTATAATGGTATTAGGAAAGATAAGGTCAATACAATGTGCCATGTGCTTGAAGCTGAAAATAACAACCATGATGTTAGAGGCCATCCTCAAGATGCTCTCATACACAAGAGCATGTGAATCTCTCTCTCCACCTGGGCATTCTTGCACTCATCAGCAGGGTCGAATCTCGACTGCAGGCTCCTCTGTCTTTCACTTTTGCAAGGAGCCTTAGCTTTTAAAATTCCTTTCCAATTAAATCAAAGCTAACAAAACATTCACCATGCATCTTCCATATTGCTCCTCTGTAGAAATACCAATAAGTAAGGCAAAACAGAATAATCAACCATATACCATTGAAGACTCCAGCCTCTCAAAGCTATTAATTAAAAGCATAGGAAAATGGTTGAACCACAGTGAATGTCAGCACATGCAAGCTACTGGAGATGGAGATGGAGTCGTCTCCAAAGTCAAGCGCTATCTGCAGCAAGAATCATAAACTCAAGATCATACACTAAAGATCCTCATTAAAGCAATAAGAAAAGCAAAACTTGAGGATGTTGAATGAGATGCAGAAAACCATTTCAGTATTTCCTCTTAGTCTTCCAAGGTCCTATCTCTCTTATTTGGGGAAAAAAAAAAGAAAAAAAAAAAAAAAAAGAAATCATTCTTATACAGCATGAAAAACTGCAAAGAAAACTCCTGAATAATCTAAGAAAAATAACAAGCGGCAGCAACAACAAAAAGGAAGTCTAGGAATGTAGAAATTGTGATCAAATCAATACCTTGGGATTATGTCATTCATTGTGTATATATAGAACTATTCCAGAGTTCTTTCTCATCTCTTATCATGTACTTTTTTTTGAGAGAGAAAGAGAGAAACATTCTGTTTTAGAAGACATGTTATACAAATGCTTAAAGGCCTGTAAGTAGAGTGTAGAAAGAGAGTATGAAAACCAGCTGAAAACTTTTTTAAGGTTAATTTTATCCTCAAATTGCTTGGTTTGGCCCAAGTTTTCAGCCATCTATTTTCATCCTGAAAGCAGCTCATCTTCAATGCTGGTGGCAAAATTGTTACAAAGAGGAATTTGCTTAGTGTGTCTAATGTTGAGAAGACCTAATGTTCTGAAAAATGAATTTGGAAAACTTCCCAGATTGCACATCTGCCCCTAAATCTTGCAAATAATGGCTTAAATATGAGAAAGGAGGACTAAATGAATACTCTTGCTCTCCCCTGCCTTCCCTCACCTAAATCTGTGTAGTACTTCTGGGTGACCTTCTTTACCTTCTTTGTCTTAAATATCCTCTCACAAAATCCTGACCATCAGCTTATAAAAGACATTTATCTGACATTCAGATGTATAGATATGATATTGCAGATAAACTGGTTATATATGCACCGTGTCAGTGGTTGGAAAGAAGATGCCATTGGAAGAAAACTCACACCACGACTAATCAGTAACAATAGAAGATTTTCTCTTGATACTGCTCTTTTTCTTTCCTTTATATTAGTGTTGCTTATCCTGCCTTAATAATGCAGAAACTTCTGTATGAAGCACTAAGCATGGTTTAAGTTAAATAAGATTGGATTATAGAATCACAGAATTTATAGACAGCAAAAGCTACTCAAAGCATTTCTCCCTATTCCTGCTTTGAAGGATTGATTCACGAGTCATATTGTCTTGACTTTTGTCTCCTTGGCCACATAAATGACCCAGCAATTAGTCCTCAGCTATTTGCCTTTTGAGACATCCCACAGATAATATATTTCACTGTCAAAATATTTTCCCAGTAATTAAATCTAAACATTATAATTCCTGTACTTCTCTCATTAGCTCTAACAGCAGGTATCAGATGAAATTATTTATTTCACCTTTTGTGTTTACATCTAGACATATAAAAATAAACAATAAAATTAGAACAGATCTCTAAAGTACAAATATATCTAATATCTGTACCAATTTTTAAATAACCTGGAGAACTCACACAGTCCTTCTGCCAGTATGCGCAATGTCATCTCCATTCAGAAGCAATACTCTATGGAAATAACTTCTTCATCTAGTGTATTAAGATCAAGAAAGAGGATGTCAGAACTTTATCTAGACTTTGACATGCTTAATAGATACTTTCTGGAGTATAGACACTACAGTTCAAAAAATTTTGCCTATATTGTGTCTTATCCAACTGAGAGTTTTATGCATGGAACCGGCTTTGACCATAATTATAGGAGCTCTGCAGTGTAGAATGAGATATTTATGACTCGATACGAAAACGATATAGTGTAGAGGAATACAAGCCTGGTATGCTGATATCTTAAAAAGTCAGAACACAGGGCTCATTGTAACAGAGTACAGGTGTGAGCTGATAAGAAAAGGGTGCCAGGCTTATGAAGGAAACCCCATAGCTATGAAAAAACTCCCTCACGGTCCATTGGACAAAATAATGGATTGGACAAAACCAGTTTAGAGGTAATGAACAGAACCAAAAACAAGCACCTAGCCTATATAAAACTCACCATATTATAGTAAATTTGGATGTGATGTGGATTTACAGAACAATAAAGAAAGAGTAGCATGTTAGCAAACATAAGAAAATGATCCCAAGCGAATCCTAGTATGAGGAAGAAGAAACCACCAACATCATACTGCCTGTGAAGGACTCAAAATGCTAAAGAGTTACAATCCCCCTCTACCTCCCTGACTGAAGCTGCCAACCTCACGTCCCAGGCAGGCAATGGAGTGGTAAGCATTACACCCAAAAAAGGCTAAGTACTAGGAAGTGTGCATATAATTGTTTCAATAGTATTACTAGACTTTTTTCTGTAGCAGTATTATTTTCCTTTTATTTCTTTTTCTGCAATAATTAGATCTGGATTAATACTAATTTTTGGATTAAATTGTTAAGATTTTAGTTATACTAAAAATTAGCACTTAGCTTTATACATAGGGGTATTAATGGTGGGGGATTCCCTCTTGCCAATAACATGATCTTGAATGAGAAACTTGAAGGAGAAACAGGGGTCAAGGCACAAAGTATAAGTCAACTTAATGAAGATATGTTGGCACTAGTTAGGTTAAAAAAACAAGTAAATCAATCAAAATTAAAAACCACAGCATGAAGGCATTAGAATCAGTTGGCTGAGGTTCTCTAGAAACATGAGCATGCAGAAGAGAAGAGAATGAGCTGGAGGGACTGTGACTGGAGAGGCAGACTTTGTGTGAATGGAGACAGAGAGAACTCTGATAGAATATATTTCCCAGTGAAATCTACAGTGGAAATCAAGATAGATGGGCAATTTTATGTAATCTTAACATAATCCTATTCTGTGCATATGTTATGATACAGTCTTTAATTTACTGGTCATTGCTAAATTAGTAGTGGTAACAGATTCTTTGGTATTACACATGAAATAAATTGTTCTTTTTTATTTCTACCTGTGGACATAGGAAGATGCAGTTAATGATAAACAAAATACATCGTATATTGATCAGAGAGCCTAACTGCTGAATAAATGTTGTACCTACTCTCTTGTACACTTAAAACCAAGGAGTAATTCAAGTATATTTAGCTAAGCTTGAGAGTGTGTCCAAATCTTTGAGTATCTTCATCATTAATGCGACAGAAATAAATGTTCAAAGATGTAAGTAAAATAAATACTTATTTTTCAAATAAAATGAGTACCTAATTGTTGTGTACAATTTATACAATCTTTCCCTCAACAGTTTACAGACTGAATATGTTTTGCCTAACCAGTGTATTCTGAAACCAGTCCAGTTAGCTTCTGGGAACATTTTTACTTGCACATGCTAAATTGCCTGTCTTAACATTGCTGATTTTCATCACTGAAAGGAAAAAGGTTAAAATATTCTATCTAGACACGAAGTTCAATTAATAACATGAGTCATCTTGTGATACGTAGAAGGTAAACATAACAGAAGTAAATAATGCACTGGAGGGAAGGGTAAAATGGATTTTGGATGCTAACATGATTTCCATTAAACTCTCTGCAATAACTGACAGTCAGTAGCCTCTGAGAGATGAGACACTGAACCCATTCCCTTTAGAAAGTAAGAAATATATCTACTATCTCAGGTAAATTTTGACTTTTTAGAAAGAATCACTATCAACATCATAGAGCACTGAAAGTTAGCAGAAAATAGTCGCTGGAAAGTACTAGCACATTTTGCTTTTAGCAAAAAATATTTAAAAAAACTACACGGAACAAAATCTTTTTTAAGATAAACACTAAGAAGAACTCATCTATGAAATATTATTTCACTGTAAGCAAACCCAGTGGCAGAGAAAGCCATGGAAAGATGAATGCATAACCATGTTTTCCTCTTACCTTCTAATTTTCTCCTAGGTCAATTTGCTCTTATGAGGTTTTTGATGGTGCTATTTTTAAAAAGATCTATCTCACCTGAAAGACAGCAACATAGCTAGATATTTGCCTGTAGACTGTGCAAATATCTGTAACCACAGCGGGTTTTTTCCTTAAACTTCTTCTACTAGCTCAGCTGCGCAATTTAATTCAATACCTGGCTCTTCTTCCTTTCCAGGCAACAGCCACAATATTATTCTCTCTTCTCTATTTGCAAGAGAAGAGATGTTGACTCCTCTCAGATAAGATATTAAAGCAGAATTCAGTTTATATTTGCTAAACACAGGGTCCTTACAAGTGAATGGTATGCACAATTGTACTTATAAAACAAAATATCAATTTTTATAATTATAATAACTGCTGCTACTTTGAATTTAGAATATACATTAGCTAGTGTAAGACAGAAGTTGTTATGACTAACTACTCAGACAGTCATTATTGTGCACACAGTCATTTTTCCAAAGTATAATCTCTAGAGTTTTAAATAAATTTGCTTCATACAACTTGGAAAAGTAGGCCAAAAATCTCTGAACTAAGAACCTACTTCTACTTAAATGAAGTGTGTGTGTGCACGTGTGTATGTGTGTGTATGTTTAATGGGAATGTCTGTGTGTTTGTGCATGTGTATATATTTATACGCTCACACATATATGGATAAATAAGACATATTTTATACATGTGTTAGAATGTGAAACTATTTTGGAAACATTTCCTAGGAATGATGTCCTAGGAACATGTGTCACACTAATGTGATCTACAACAAGATTACACACATAACCGTAGTGCTATGTAATGAAATACTCTGTGCAATTGGATGAACACCTATTGGGATACATATATGAGTATGTCTCTGAAAGGCACACATTTATACACAATATCAGTTCAAAAATTCTAAATGTTAAAATAAGAAAATTAAGGCTTTGTCTGCAGTCAGTATTCACATCAAACTGTTTGTGAGCCATGGGTAGTTCATAAGCCAAAGTTTGACCTTCTCTTATACGTAAAAAACATATATTTATGTAAATATATGAAGCATATGTAAGGATTCCTGATAAGTTAAAAAAAATATGGAAGGACTTTTAAGGCCAGATGTAAAGAAGGACAGTGACTATGATAAACTGAATATCTGGGGTTAAAATTTAGGGCACTGTCCAGCTTTATATGTAGACTCTGCCTAGTCTAACGTACATGTGTGGTTTACTGAGCCTTTGGTGGATATTATAACAGGAAAGAAGAAGTCATGGAGATTGCCTCAACTCCTGGAGTGTCTTTAGAGAAACCTCTTCTTGAGGTTTCTTGAGGCTCCTGGAAGCTTCTGAGACTCCAGACTCCTTAATGTTCTCCTCATCCTCCCTCTTAGTGCTCCTATTGCTATCCGTAATACTTTTCCCTGTATATATATATAATCAGAATAAAAACATAGAAAATGTGTGGATTTTAATCATTGATGTACCAAGTTCTGTGGCAATCTAGTTACAGTAATAGCATTTGGACATACAATTATTTATCAAACTATTTTTGTTTATCATTTTGTTTTACCAAAATAGCTCCCGTGCTGAAAAATGTTGTCAGTGTTATCTAGACTTTTGAGAAAGCTCTCCATGAAAGTATGATTTTGAATTTCATTTTTTGCTCATTCTCTCTTCATTTTTGCTCTTCCTTTCCCTCAAAAAGTGATTTTGCTTGATTTAGTTATTAAAAAAAATCCTAAGGTGTTCCATAGAATCCTTCAAATGAAGCAATAAAGACTCTTGTCTTCTTCTAATTTCTTATTCTAAAACTTTGAAGAAGCTTGCCTATCCAGAACAATTTACAGTATAAATTTGCCCACCTTTTCCCAGTCTTTATCTTTTCTGGACTGGATCTTTTATGACATATTACTTGCTCAAATTGTTCTCTAATTTCATATGCTTTCCTTCCTACAAGCTTCCACCTTCCAACAATCTGATGGCATTGACTCCAAGAATTAGATGGAAGTCAGTCCAACAGTGAAAAATGGCCATCATTCTGTTCAAAAAAACAGACATTTGATCAAACAGACATAGATGTCAGCATTTTTCTGTGCTAAAATCTCCTTGTTTGATAGGAGTTTCAAATACATTCTACACCTAGTATTGACAGAAGTTGTCTTATGAATGAGCTTTTGCTTTCATACTGAGTCAGTAGCTGGCTCTGGTGGTTTGTCTTGTGTATCTTCAAAATCACTGTTCATTTCACTATTGTCTTAATGTGTTATAGCAAAAATACATTAATGCAAACATCCATAGTGCTGACTCAGTTATGATAAACCTACATCTCCCCAAAGTCATTCCAAAGACTTAAATATGTCTCCAAGATAAGTGTATGGATATAGAATAACAATTTCCATTTACTGGTTTAGTATCCATTACATCCCCTAGGTACAGCTAATATGAGAACAGCAAAGGAGTGGGACATTCTGTCCTACACCTTTCCCTGGTAAATAGGATCTAATGATAATTAGATTCCTAACGGAAAATCCACCCCATTGGTTAAAAACAATAACAAAAAGGAATAGGTTAAGGCACAACAACACTTGATGGGCTGTGTTAGAGTATTAATATGATACTAGAAAAAAGTGATTTGTAATAGTCATATTGCTTCTTGTTCAGCAGCTGACATCATACCAAGAAAATTTAATGAGCAATTATCATGAAATAATACACCAAAACTGACCTACTATTTGAAATAGTCACAGACAGATTTACAATTGAAGTTAATTTATTAACATTTTTTAATAAGTGGATTTCTAAACCAAAGCTCTATGATTAGTTTATAATTATTAATAGAGGCTTTATTAGGACAGATGTGTTTCTTTTTTTAAAAAAAAGAAAAAAAAAAAAAGTCTACATTTCCACACTCTGGAAGTATTTATGCCCAATTTGCTCTTTTGGAATCAATCCTGCTGTGAAATTGCAGCCTTCTGAAACATTTGGCAACTCAAAAAACTAAGTACAAAATTTTGCTCATCATTACATTTTCCTTTTTTCCAATTTTACACTTAATTACAGAGCATTAAATCAGGCCCTAGTAAATGTATAGGACTGTCAGTCTCATGCAAAGCATCTCTTTATTTACCATCAACAACAGAATGTTGGAACATTCAGAATGAGTTTCTTTATACATTTTTTGTCAAACCACTTACTGTAGAAAATGGAGGATTCTCTAAAACAGCTTTCCAGTCACAAAGCTTAGCAGTAACACTTAATCCAAATTTGCCAAGTCACTCATATTTCATACAGGTTTTCTTGGCTTCTGTACAAAGCACATTTACTCCTTCTTCCCCAACCTTCCCCATCCTTTCAACTAAAAAGGGTCCCTTGATTAATTTTCATAAATTTATTTTTTCAGAAATCTCCATCTCTCAGATCACTGAGCATGGGAGCTGTAGTTCACTGCTAGAATTACAACCCTTACTGTGGTTTCAAGCAAGATACACGCGCACACACACGCACACACACACATAAGGCAGGAAAAACTGAAAAATTGAAACATAAAAATGAGATAGGAAAAAAAAAGAATATCATTTGTTGTGCCTATTAAAATACAGGAGACTTTAAATTTGCTATCTGTTTAATGTTCTAAATAATAATTCTCAGGCAAACATTTTCTCCTAAACTTCATTGTAGCCCAGGTACAAGGCAGAGAGAGATCCATACATCTGAGCAGTCTTAGCCTGGTAAGCGTACTGGGAGCACACTAGATCACACCAATAGCACTGAATAAATCAAAAAGCACAATATAATGTGACTACCTCTCAGAAATAATATGGAGAGGTACCAGTTTTTGTGGGTAATGTGTTCATCAGCATGGGGAAGTTCAAATCTACATTCCCCATTTCCCAGGAGAATGTAGGTCTACACTAGCAGGCTAGACAAGTATCCTGAACTGAAGCACCTTTTGTCATCCTAATTAAACAGTACTACTATGCTAGTGCTACTGTACTTAGCGATTAGGATGTTCAACAAGGGACAAGGAGAAAGATACTTGGTTTGCAGTCCCAGCTACCATAACTTCTTATCCTTGTGAAATGTAATATTAATTGGATAAAATTCAGAAATACTGGCTGGGGGGGCAGAAATCTAGTTCTGCAATAGTCAACAGTTTCTAAATACTTTAAAAAAGAACAGGGATGATCTTATACTATCTCAATAACTCAGTTAAAACCAATTTACTTATACAGGAGTAGAGTGGTAAGATAGAAGATTTGAAAACAAGTTCAGGAATGCTTCTGAATGCATGTTTAACTTTGAACAGAATAAGACCACTGAAGATTACACTGATTAAAGTTAATACATACTAAAATGTGCATGTCGTAACAAATATCATACTGGAACTCAGATAAACTGACTCATTGAGAGTCAGATTCACTGATTTTAAGAGAGAACAGGAAGCCTTTATTTGATCTTGTTTCTGTTAACCTTGCCAGGGGAGTACACAACAGGGACAGTGAAGCAGATTTTCTTCCGTCTTGTCTGTCTCTGGTGAGACAGGGGTTATGACTATTGCGGTAGCCCCAGTAAGTGCAACATAGCTTAGGGCGCAGGTGATAAACACTGGCACAGCTGGAAGAGGATGGGATGGCATACCAGTCACCAAAAACACTGCTGCTGAGATTTGTTATGCAATAATGAGCAAAGATTAATCTTCCAACTTGCAAAAGGATTCAGTGCATCAGAAGGGCAGGGGAAAGGCAATTGCTTTTGTTACGAGCAGAGCACGGCAGAGGCTGTTGAGAGAATGTACACCTAAACCTCACAACGGCCCTCTTCACAGATTTTTACAGAATAGTGCTATAAGTAGAACGTATGAAAAAAACAATGACATGTGTAACAGGACAGATAATGACCTCACTGTATAATGTGAAGCTGTCTCTATTATGTGCAGCAGGTAGGATCAGTTGTCTGTATGACAGCCTCCTCCCTCCACTCGGAAAAAAGAAAAGAAAAGAAAAGAAAAGAAAAGAAAAGAAAAGAAAAGAAAAGAAAAGAAAAGAAAAGAAAAGAAAAGAAAAGAAAAGAAAAGAAAAGAAAAGAAAAGAAAAGAAAAGAAAAGAAAAGAAAAGAAAAGAAAAAAGAAAAGAAAAGAAAAGAAAAGAAAAAAGAAAAGAAAAGAAAAGAAAAGAAAAGAAAAGAAAAGAAAAGAAAAGAAAAGAAAAGAAAAGAAAAGAAAAGAAAAGAAAAGAAAAGAAAAGAAAAGAAAAGAAAAGAAAAGAAAAAAGAAAAAAGAGAGAAACAGAAAAAATAGGAAATACAGTGATTGAGGGTTTCTGTATGGTCGCCAGACCACTGGACTATAATATAGACACAATGATAGAGATGGTCACACTTCTGTTTAGGAGATGATGCTGTTTATAGTGCTGCAAACCCTCTGAGCAGAATCCACACAAAGCATATCCCAGCCCATGCAGATCACTAGTTTCAGTAAATCAGAGCGTTCTCGGTGTTGGATCATCATTTTTTCTAAGTGCTAAGTGGTGCTCTGAGCACTTGCTTAGGTGACATACCCACTTTGCAACATTCCCTAGCTTTTCTTTTTAGATTGTCTATACAACAGATGCTGCCAAAAGGCAATTATTATTCATTATCTTTTATTTCACACAGTCATGTTTGTTGCCCTTTTCTTTTTAATGCATTGCTTTGTCAAACAAGAATCAATTTGTCTCTACTTTAAATAACGCTTTAAGAAGACATTTAAGAGGACAATGCTTCATTAGTATTTCTTACTATTATTTCTTTTCTTTTAGCCATGGTATTATCAAAGTCATGCTGCCCATAGCTGTAGACTGTAGCTGAATTAACTACCCAATACTTCTGATTAGTTCAAAAGCCATATGTCAATATTCATAAAATTCTCAGATAACTAAGCTGGTTACTGTTCTTCATTTTTTATTTTATATTACACTTTTATGAAAATTAATCCCCTTTTATGTATCTTCTAAAAAAATATAAAATTAAAAAATGTTTTTCTTTCATAACTACAAACTCTCCTAATGTGACACAACGTAACATAAACCGATAAGCTTCAAAACATACTATTATACATTCTAAGTAAAATATAAATCTAAAGATTTCATTCTGATAATTTCCTTTCTATTGTTTTCTTTCATTTTGTGATATGACATCCAATACTTTATTTTCCAATAAGACATGATAGTCTTATAATTATTACCAAAGAAACACACAGCACAGCTTTTGAAAGTGTGGGAATTTATAGTCTTGTGGTTAAGGAACCAGACTGAAAGATTCTATTCCAAGATTTGCAAGAGTTATTTCCTGTGCTACTAGTACATTTTTGTGCCCTAATATTTCATTCATGAGACAGAAATTCCTACACTACTTTTTCTCACTTTCCATCTTCTCTACACAGAGCTGCTTGTTTATGTAATAAAAATAATAGCTCTGTTCAGTTTTTATTGAAGTTGCTGTTAGCGATCAGTGAGGTAACCTGGCCAATAATAAAAAGAAATGTGCAACTCATTCAAAATATTTTAATTATTTTAAAATCCTGCCAAAGTAGACCCTGTGGATGTAAATTTTATTTTATATATATATATATATATATATATATATATATATATATATGTGTGTGTGTGTGTGTGTGTGTGTATATATATGTATGTATATGTATATATGTATATGCACACACACATATATATATGTACACACATAAGTCCCACCATCCCATCATCACTGCTGATTACAATATTAAGCTTAACTACATTTTGTCAGAATACATGCTTCTTATATCTTATCATCCTTCAAACTGGAGACTTGCAGAACCAAACAGGAATCCACTGCTGTAGATTTTGTGTAAACACCAAACTTGTAACAAACCAAGCAAACTCTAATTTTCAATTTAGAGAGAGTATAGAGCTATAACCCCAAAAGTACTTGCAAAAGTAATGTACAATGGCTCATAATTAGCCATACTGGAATCACTATTTTAATTTAAGCTGGAACTTTTAAAAGTGAGGGAAGATAACTGATCTAAAAATTACGTCTTACTGAGTACCAGAAGCACTGAGTGAAGTAATCAGTACAAGCAGAAAGATTTATAATCAAACATGGTAATGTAATGGAAAGCCCCGCTTCATTGATACATTACAGTTTTCCAATGTACCAAAATAAGATATAGGAGGAATTGCTTGAACTTTCATGTATTATGCCTTTGAACTTTCAGTTAATCATCGACAATAATCTTCATTGTTAAAGAAAACGAAGAGGTTAAGAATTCTTGTGAATGTCCTATTTCCAAGTTCAATTGGACTGCTCTAATGAACAGTTTGCAAGAATGAAAGAAAGTATCAGGAAACCTGGTCAGCTTTCAACAAGGAACTGCAAAAGAGGGCAAAACACTGGTCTGCATTCACCCTCTGTTCTATTGTCTAACAGCAGTAATGTATCCTTCATCTTTTCCTAACTAATTTTAAGTACTATGACTAAAATTTTACAAACACTGAAAGAGAGTCAGATTGGTTGCTTCTCTTTAATTTGAGGAAGAGCTTTTTTGTATAAATTAATGCAATAACTTCAATAAAAATGATGCTCATTAAACGTTTGCATAATTTGCGATATCTTAGACTGTCTATGCAAGATTTCCTTTAACTTCCCTAAGACAAATACAGTCAACTGTTACCTTGCTTCAGATCAGAGAAACTATTTACAGACAATAGCTAAATTTTTTAAAAATATATATTATTTTAAATAAACATCATTTTCTTCAGCATTTTGTACTTTTCCAGGAAAGACCACTGTCTCCTCCACATACTGGAGCATACTACTAATGTCAACAGAGCTGATTTATAGAATATAGAATAATATATCATAACATCCCTAAGAGAAACAGGTTGTTTGGTGTAATTAATATGGCAATTGTTTCACAAAATAAATATCATAATCACAACTAATTTCCCAGCTTTTTTCATCCCTAATAAGTATCTTTGTATAAAGGAACTGGATAGTTAGCATATCACACTGCGGTACAGTTCAAAGTGACACAAGGCTAAATGCCACGTGCAGTAGTTTTCTAACTAATCAAATACAATTTCTGCTATTAAATAAATGTTCTTTCAATTTTATTCCTACTCAGTGGCTTCCAATGTTTTGTTTTCTCAGAGATCTCACGAGAAACTAAAGGAGATTACAAATGCCTGTGTCCTGAGCTGCAATGCTAAATGATTCTTACTACTTTTTCCAATATACCCGTTCAGCAATACATCCCCAGGGAAGTTACAGAATAGCATTCAATCTGTGCAAGCAGTTGCTTGTGATGCAGCTCCTAGTAGCTAAACAATTTTGTGTTATCTTTGGAAAACAAACAAAGAACAACCCAAAACCTAACAGCCACAAAAACTCCAGGAAAAATAATCTAAGGAGAAGGAACACTAATGGATGACAAACTAGTCTACAATCGACAGCTCCTTTTTTGAACCAGATTAAAGGCACATGTAGGTATGAAGACATAGTGTATTAAGAAAAGAGGTCTCTTATGAGAAACAAAGTCTCCAGAATATTCTACCAAATGTAATATACTTCTACGTTATTGTTTTAGTTCAGATCAGAAGTGAGCCTTTTTAAGCAAATCTCCCAATTGTCCCCACTGTGTTTTTTGGTTTTGTTTTATCAAGCTGCAGATCTGAGTATGAAAACCAACTTCTTATCAGATGAAACTAACCTGGAAGATACATTTCAGGCGTGCTAACTGTGCTCCAGTTGAGGCATACAGTCCGCCGGATCAGATGAGAGCTAATCAAAATTAAAGTCCTCAAAGTGCATGTCATTTTGGGATTTGAATACTTAGCATCTACTGCTCATTTTCCAGGTCCTGTCCTGTATTCACCAGCCAGTCTTCCACTCACACTGTAGTCTATATACCGAAACTATATCTCATCAGTTTAGCTAGATTAGTAGAGAAGTATTGACTTAGTCAAGATAAACAACATATCGTATGGACACAGTTAGGCAAATCTGCCATTGGTAAAGACATCCTCACCATTCCCAAACATCCTCTTGCTTCTATAACATTAAAATAAGAATAAATATAAACACTAAATGTATTAAAATAGCAAAATATATCAACTGGAGCCATTAAGGAAGTATAGAAAATGCAAATTACAGTGTATGAGCAGGTATAAATACTATGCTCAGAATGCCTTTGTAGAAACAACTGCAAAAATCTAGTGAGAATTCAAAGAGTTGCAAGAAATTTGCCATAAACTGTAAGGTAGAATATACCTATTTTAGCTAGGATAAAAGTTATCTGCATGTTTCAATAGAAGAGACTTGTTAGCATTTTTCTAGCAACTCCTTAATGAGAAAGTTATCAACGATAAAACTTCACAGTTAATGAAGGAAAGAGTGGTGCGTAATGACTCACTTTGTAATCTTGGCATTCTGGTGACAATAGAGCTACACAAATAATCTTAAAACTGTACTAAAGAGCACCAGGGGGAAAAAAACAGCACAAATTCTATTTAAAATCAGATCACCAGGACTCAGCTGCAGTTAAGAACTAGATAGGAAAAGACTGATTAAGACATCAAGATTAGGACAGACTTCAAGACAAAGATATCAACCCTGTGGCATTTCATAAGATCAAAGTGTCTAAGCTCCCATTATAGTAGAGGAATATAGCCAGTAGTGCCTAAAGAGTATCCATTTGACCAACCACTAGGTACATACCAGAGAGTGGGTTCTCAGCCCCAGGGAGTCAGCTGTTGGCAAGGTGACCCAGGCGGAGCACAGCTGTGTGACCTTGGCACACTTTCACTACAAAAACCTGTTGTTAAGTTGGGAAAAAGTATGCAAACTAAGGCTATGCAAAACAAGATAAGTGAAAACACAGACACTAATTGCTGAGATAGGATCAGCAATTTTGGAATCCAAGTGGAAAAACACTGATCCGAAGAAGCATAAAATCCTAGGAGAAGAAAGTAGAGAAGAGGAAAACAGCCCAACGGCATTTGTCATCTAAGGAGCACAGGAGAACACCCCCCCCCCTTGCTCACCTGGCTGATGCAAAGGCTCTCCCTCAGGGTGCTTTGAAGCCCACTCAGTCTAGTAGCTCACAGAATCACAAAATGGTTGAGGTTGGAAGGGACCTCTGGAGATCATGTACTCCAATCTGCTCAAGCAGGGACACCTAAAACGTGTTACACAGGATCACATCCACAGAAGTAAGAATACCTCCAGAGAAGGAGACTCCACAACCTCTCTGGGCAACCTGTGTTAGCAAATAAATAACTGTTTTGAATTTTAGTGTGTATTCTGCTTCCAAAGTGTTTTGGGGCATGGTAAAAGATACCCAAACAAAGTTAATAATGAGAGAAGGTTACTAGCTCACTGACTCTAATAGGATCTTAAACACCGGTGTACATGTAGAGCCCTGAGCAAGACTGAGTTGCCTCCACACAGTAATCTGTTTACATTATAGGAGGTATAGGTTACCTTCCCTGATCTCCAGCTGCCAGTCCAGAAAGATGATGTTAGAATTATTTCATTTTGGTTTTAACATGGTATGACTTACCTTTCTCTCCTAATGCTCTCAGTATAAACTCTCAAACTAGCAGGTGCAGAGGAGGCTGCTCCAGAAGTAGTTTGTTATACTTTGGCAAAGTAACAAAAAATTAAAACTATAAATATTCTAGTTTGCAGCTTCAGATCTTAAATATCTTCTGCCTCTCATTCTCCCAAGCTGATCATCCTTAAATCTTAAATAAATAAAATAAAATAAAATATTTCTTTGGCTTTGTTAGATATTTTGGGTTCTGTGCTGTCCTCTTTCTTCCAATGGAATCACAGAATCACCCAGAATCAGAACACTTGGAAGAAGTAGTTGCTGTGAGTGACTCCATGCTGCGGGGGATGGAGGCACCTATCTGCCAACCTGACCTCTTGTCTAGAGAGGTTTGCTGCCTACCAGGGGCTCATATATAAGATGTCATCGAAAGATTCCCAAGTCTTGTCCACATGTCAGACTACTACCCTCTACCACTTTTTCATGTGGGTGCTAATGATACAAGGCAGATTTCAGAGCTCTGGGCATGGTTGTTGAGGGTCTGGGAGCGCAGGTGATCTTCTCCTCAACCCTGCCAATGAGGGGGGAAGATAGAAGAAGGAGTAGATGGATTTTCCAAGTTAACTACTGGCTGCACCGCTGGTGCTGGCAACAGGATTTGGTTTCTGTGATCATTGGACCCTGTTTGAAGATCAGCAACTGGAGGAGAGACAATGGGATCCACCTCACTAAGTGAGCCACGTGTGTCTTTGCCAACATGTTGGCAAATCCTCTGGCTTTAAACTAGGAAGGATGGGAGAAAGGGAGAGTTATAAAGACAGGGTAGTCAACAAAACACAGCTCAAGCTGGGAGGCCTCCAGTAGGTCCATGTAGCCAGGGATGTGAATATCAGACATGGCTATTGGGGATCCCCTTTCACTCCTCCTGGGAAACCTGAAGGCACAACTACCTCTCTGAAATGCCTGTACACCAATGCACACAGCATGTGGAATAAACAGGAGGAACTGGAGATCTGTGTGCAGTTCCAGGGCCAGGATCTCATTGCAATTACAGAGACGTGGTGGGATAGCTTGCATGACTGGAATGTCATCATTGACAGCTACGTGTTTTTCAGAAAAGATGAGCCAGGAAGGTGAGCTACTGGAGTTGCTCTTTACATGAGAGAGCAGCTGGAATGCACTAAGCTCTTCCTAGGGGTGGGTGAAGAGCGAGTTGAGAGCTTATGGGTAAGGTTTAAAGGGCAGGCTAACACGGGGGACACTGTTGTGGGTGTGGGCCATCTGATCAGGAAAAGGAAGTCAATGAGGCCTTCTACAGACAGCTGGAAGTAGCCTCATGATCGCAGGCCCTGGTTCTCGTGGAGGACTTCATCCACCCTGATACCTGTTGGAAGGACAACATAGATAGGCACAAGCAGTCCAGGAGGCTCCTGTAGAGTAGTGATAATAAATTTTTGACTCAGGTGGTGGAGGAGCCAATGAGAAGGAGTGTCCTGCTGAATCTTGTACTAACCAGCAAAGAAGGACTGACTGGAGACATGAAGGTTGGGGGCAGCCTTGGCTGCAGTGATCATGAGATGGTGGAGTTAAGGATCCTATCTGGAGGAAGCAGGACAATAAGTAGGATCACAACCCTGGACTTCATGAGAACAAATTTTGGCCTCTTCAGAGACCTACTTGGAGGAATTCCATGAGTTAGCACCATCAAAGGAGGAAGGGTCCAGGAGAGCCAGCTAGTATTCAAGCATCACCCAAGATCAGCGTATCTCAAGGAGAAAGAAGTCCAGCAAAGGGGGCAGGAGATCTGCATGGAGTTCCTGGCAAAAATCAGACAGAAGAAGAAAGTATACCAAATGTGGAAGAGGGGACAGGCCACTTGGAGGATTATAAGAACGTTGTCAGAGACTACAAGGATGTGATGAGGAAGACTAAGGCCATTTTGGAATTAAATCTGGCAACGGGTGTCAAGGACAACAAGAAGGGCTTCTTCAAATACATCAGTATCAAGAGCAGGACTGGGGAAAATGTGTGTCCACTGCTGAATGGCACAGGGACCCTGGTGATGAAGGATACAGAGAAGGCAAAATTACTGAATGTCGCCTTTGCTTCAGTCTTCACTGCTAAGGGCAGCTCCCATGAATCCCAGAACTTGGAGACAAGAGAGAAAGTCTGGAGAAAGGAAGACTTTCCTTTGGTTGAGGAGGATAGGATTAGAGACCTTCTGGGCAAGCTTGACACCCACAGATCCATGGGCCCTGATAGCATATACCTACGAGGGCTGAGGGAGCTGGCAGATGTTATTGCTAGGCCTCAATGGAGTCACATCATGTTACAGAGAACTGGAGAGAAGCCTGAAAACTGCAAAAAAGCCAGTGTCACTCCAGTCTTCAAGAAGGGCAAGAAGGAGGACCCAGGCAACTACAGGCCTGTCAGTCTCACCTCCATCCCTGGAAAGGGGATGGAACAGCTCATTCTGGATGTCCTCTCCAGACATATGGAGGAAAGGAAGGTAATCATGAGTAGCCAGGATGGATTCAGCAAGGGGAAATCATGCTTAACCAATCTGATAGCCTTCTCTGATGGAAAGACTGGCTGGGTAGATGAGTGGAGAACAGTGGACATTGTGTACCTTGACTTCAGCAAGGCTTTTGACACTGTCTCCCATAACATCCTCCTAGAGAAGCTCAGGAAATGTGGGTTAGACGAGCGGACAGTGAGGTGGATTGAGAACTGGCTGAAAGGCAGAGCTCAGAGGGTCGTCATCAGTGGTGTGGAGTCCAGCTGGAGGTCTGTGGCTAGTGGAGTCCTCCACGGCTCAGTCCTGGGTCCCATCCTGTTCAACTTCTTCATCAGTGACCTGGATGAGGGGGCAGAGTGCCTCCTCAGCAAGTTTGCTGATGATCCCAAGCTGGGAGGAGTGGCTGACACACCTGAGGGTTGTCCTGCCATTCAGAGAAACCTGGACAGGCTGGGGAGCTGGGCAGAGAGGAACCTCCCTCCTGAGGTTCAACAAAGGCAAGTGCAGAGTGCTGCACCTAGGGAGAAATAACCCCAGGCACCAGTACAAGCTGGGGGCTGACCTTCTGGAGAGCAGCTCTGCAGAAAAGGACCTGGGAGTGCTGGTGGATGACAAGTTGACCACGAGCCAGCAATGTGCCCTTGTGGCCAGGAAGGCCAATGGTCTCCTGGGCTGCATTAGGAAGAGTGTTGCCAGGAGGCCAGGGGAGGTGATCCTGCCCCTCTCCTCAGCCCTGGGGAGGCTTCATCTCAAGTCCTGTGTCCAGTTCTGGGCTCCCCAGGACAAGAGAGACATGGAGCTACTGGAGAGAGTCCAGTGTAGGGCTACAAAGATGATGAGAGGACTGGAGCATCTGCCCTACAAGGAAAGGCTGTGAGAGCTGGGCCTGTTTAGCCTGGGGAAGAGAAGACTGAGGGGGGATGTTGTTAGTGTCTACAAATACCTAAAGAGAGGGTGTCAAGGGGATGGGGCTAAACTCTTTTAGGTGGTGCCAAATGTGAGGACACAAGGCAATGGGCACAAACTGAACCACAAGTTCTACCTGACCATGAAGAGGAATTTCTTCGCCGTGAGAGTGATAGAGCACTGGAACAGGTTGCCCAGAGAGGTTGTGGAGTCTCTTTCTCTGGAGATCTTCAAAACCTGCCTGGATGCAACCTTGTCTACCATGCTCTAGGTGACCCTGGTTGAGCAGGGGAGTTGGCCTAGATGATCTTCAGAGGTCCCTTCCAACCTCAACTACTCTGTAATTCTGTGATTTTGTGAAAAAGAAGACATTTATGTGAATCCATATGAAAATGGATGGACATTTAACAGTTATTATTGAATATATGCCTTGCAGAAAGAAACTAGCCTATGGAAAAAAGAAATCTGCTCCTGAAAAATAAAAACCCAGTATTTTGTGCAATGATAGATACAGGAAATTCTTAAACAGGTAAAATTTAATGAAATACACTATGACTTCAAAATCCTGTATCTTTTCAGCATCCTTTTTCGGAATATGGCAAGAAAAGCAGTGAGCTGAATCCCATAATGTTCCTAACTGCTATTCAAAAGCATCTTTAAACATTTGCTTAGCTTCACACACATTTGTAGATTTCTTTATATTCAGTGCAACTTAAGCATGTACTTAAGTGTCTGAATACAAATTCCTTTAAATATGTGCTGTGTTTGGCTAAATTGGACTGTAAATATATCTCGTGCTTTCCCCGCTGGGAAACAAAGAACTTGGCAGGATTCTTAATTAAGGTCTAAATTAAACTAGTCATCTAAGTTTCCTCATCAATGAGGAGATGATTGCTCTCCAGAGGTGTTTTTTCTCTATCTGCAGAACCACAGAGTCTGGATGACAAGTTTAGACGAGACACTTAACATTTAGATGGCTCCTGTGAAAACAGTGTAGAGTGAAGCAAGCTGTAAATGGGCTACCTCAGGTTCCAAGAGGAAGCTGGCAATAGCAGCACGGCTAATTTACTGCTTCGCATGTCATTGCACTCCTGTTTCTTCAGAAAGACTAGAAATGTTGTTCCCACTTACTTGTGTACACCTCATTCAGAACTGCCAACAGAATGACCAAGGCATCTGAACACAAAATGGAGCTGGGCTTAGGATTCATCTTTGTCCTCAGCAGGCTGCCTGCTTAGTTGGCTCTTTTTGTGGCACCCCTTCTAAAGCAGAAATTTTCTTCTCATCCATTGTCCAGTAAACTAAACAATTCTGTTCAGGAGTGTGGATTTCACTGTAAACACAAGCAACCTAAAAGTTAGCAGCACCAATGCCTAAGTGAGTTATCAGCATTATATTGTAAAAAACAACCATGACAGTAGCAGAGCACACAACCAGCTAGTGGCAAAGTATTTCATAGACTTACTAATCTACCTTTTGGCTGCATCATCATGAATTAGATAAATGTCAAAGACTACGTTATAGCATTTCAGAATCGACAGCTCTTTTGAAGAAGAGTGAACTTTGGGGAAAAGGTATTTCAAAATTAGAAGATTGGAGTTTTCTGGGAGTTGAAGCTGTCAGGGATGGATAAAAAAAACATCTTTTTTGTGAAGCTTGGCTGTATTTTAAACACCTTGTGGATATCTGGCAATCCGAGGAGTCATCTTGGCTATATTTGCACTCATAAATAAGGTGTGTGATGGTCTGCTTTTTTCATCCTGCAACCAAGCAGTACAATTTAGTCTATTCCCTACAGCTCCTTAAATTAAGGTAGCCTCATCAAAACTAATTTTTAGGAATGTTTTGTGGCTTGTACTAACCCAAAAAATGGCATCATTTGCTAATCCACAAAAGTCAAAACTGTGCCAAGAGTTGCCCTAATGATTGAATAGTATGAACAATGTCACTCCAACACTGTGACAATGTCCTGGCCTTATTCAGTTTAATAGCATAGATGTAGCCTCTATATTTTTAAGAAAATTGAATTAATAAAGTATTACTTTAGTACCACTTTATTTATGTCTAGCATTAATTTCCTCAGTAACAACTTTTTGACTCCAAAGTCTCCAATGAGACCTTGGATTTGGTCACTAAGATTTCTATTCACTATAAAAGATTAGAACTGTCTAATCTTTCTTAGATTATCTAAGACTATCTGTCTTAGATATTGGAAGTCTCCAAAACAATAAAAAGTAACTTGAAATATATATATATATAGGTTTTTTTTTTTCATTGAGTCATCAGACTCCTGTCTAAATGCATGTAGGGCAGAAATTTGTTGAGTTTTATGTTATGAGCATTTTTTCATTAATGTTTAGGTATGTAAAAACTTTCTGTTGTGTTTTTGAGGTCTACTACAATAAATTGAAAATATTCTTAATAAAGTTATAACTACTTTTACTCAAATTCCATATGCATTTATATCAAAACCTGAAGAGTTTATCTTTTAGGAAGATACTTTTTATATATTTCAATAAACACACCTGAAATTCATGTTTATGAGCATGATATAATAAATTATATATCATTGATTAAGAAGAAATACAGATTCAAATTACTTAGATATGAGAAATATTAGAAATGCTGGACACAGAACAAAAGTAGAAGGCTTTGTATGGTTCAAGGCAAAGATTTACAAGTCATGAACTGGTCAAAGGAAATTAGCCAGTTCAACTTTATATTTTAGTCTGCAAATGTATTTTAACCTGTTGCTTTTCTACTGACTGCTATGAAGTTTAAATGTCCGTATACTTACAAAATTAGTCATGTTTTTGACAAATCTAATCTGTGGTTTCTCAGTGTCATGCAGTGGTATCAACTCGTCAGGTAGTTAAATACATTGATATTTCTGAAAATGTAATTTTGTATGTGAAATTTCTGTTCTGTAATATGGACAGTGTATTGTACAAAACTATAACACAAGATTTTTATATTTCAGTGTTTGTAGTACCTCTGTTTTTCTCAAGACTAATGTTTGAGAACCTTTTTCTCAGACTGTCCAGCAAGATAAGAGTCATGCTGATTGAAAAGGACACCCACACTTCAGCTTTACAATATTACTGATATTCTTATGCTACATCATGATTACTTTATGCTTGATGTGGAGCAAATGAGTAATGACCTCGACAAAGGGACAGAGTGCAGACAGCAAGTTTGCTGATCTTACCAAGCTGGGAGGAGTGGGTGATACCTCAGAAGGCTGTGCTGCCATTCAGAGAGACCTGGACAGGCTGGGGAGCTGGGCAGAGAGGAACCTCCTGAGGTTCAACAAGGGCAAGTGTGGGGTCCTGCACCTGGGGAGGAATAACTCCAGGCACCAGTTCAGGCTGAGGATTGATCCGCTGCAAGAGAAGGACCTGGGAGTGCTGGTGGATGATAGATTGACCATGAGCCAGCAATGTGCCCTTGTGGCCAGGAAGGCCAATGGTCTCCTGGGCTGCATTAGGAAGAGTGTTGCTAGCAGGCGGAGGGAGGTGATCCTGCCGCTCTCCTCAGCCCTGGGGAGGCTTCATCTCAAGTCCTGTGTCCAGTTCTGGGCTCCCCAGGACAAGAGAGACATGGAGCTACTGGAGAGAGTCCAGTGTAGGGCTACAAAGATGATGAGAGGACTGGAGCATCTGCCCTACAAGGAAAGGCTGTGAGAGCTGGGCCTGTTTAGCCTGGGGAAGAGAAGACTGAGGGGGGATGTTGTTAGTGTCTACAAATACCTAAAGAGAGGGTGTCAAGGGGATGGGGCTAAACTCTTTTAGGTGGTGCCAAATGTGAGGACACAAGGCAATGGGCACAAACTGAAGCACAGGAAGTTCTGCCTGACCGTGAGGGGGAATTTCTTCCCTGTGAGAGTGGTGGAGCACTGGAACAGGTTGCCCAGAGAGGTTGTGGAGTCTCCTTGTCTGGAGATCTTCAAGGCCTGCCTGGATGCAACCCTGTCTACCATGCTGTAGGTGACCCTGCTGAGCAGGGAGGTTGGCCTAGATGATCTCCAGAGGTCCCTTCCAACCTTACTGATTCTATGATTCTGTAATAGTTTGACTTATACCTTAGGAAGTATTTGTATTTTAAACCGTATTCTTTCAAAAGAACAAACTGTTCTTTTAACAATAACACTTTATATTTACAGGTTTTATCCTTTAAACAAGAACCTGAAATGACAGTTCATATATTTTAGCCTGCAATCTTATTCAACTACCAGTCTTCACTTTCATCTCTTCCTCTACTGCTCTCAATTGTTTCTATAAGAATATTGAATTTGCAAGGGATATAAACATTTATCCTAGTTGTATAGTCTATCTGTCTTTGACATGAATGACCTATGGGCCAGGATATATAGATCACTGGACTGGAAATCTGCATTCTCCTTCCTCCCAACATTGCCTTGACAGTTTGTGAAGTTGTATTAGGATTCACTGTGCCTTATTTTCTGCAGGTATAAAAAAAAGAAGAAAAAGAATGACTTTTGCTTTTCTAATGTTTGGGGAATTTAGAAATACGAAACAGAACGCTGGACTTCTTTGATATTCACTAAAATATTCTTGATATTTCTTTAATCTACGTAGTTACACTTAGGATGATGTTACTTGCCATGAACAAGCATCAACAAACAAGAAACATCTTACTTGGTTGGCGTGTGATGGTCAAAGGCTTCAGGAGATATTAAATTCTGGCTGAAGCTACCCTGTCCATTAACATCTATTACAAATTATTCATATAGCCCTGCACTAATCAATAACCTTTCACTTTGCCACAATGTGGAAATAATACAGTTCCAATTCTGCAATGCAGTCAGATTCTGGTGAAGCCCTAACCAAGGTTGACTGGATATTTAGGAATATCATTGGGTAAATGTTGGTATATATTTTAACATCTTTAACAGTTGACAATCATTAAAAATAATTTATATTATGCTTTTGAAAGAGATAAAAAAGTTTCATATTCATTCAAGTGGTTTGTGAACAGGTTCTCTTGTGCTTCTTATCCAAAGTTTGTTAGGTACTAAAAAAGCACTTCCAGAATACAAAATCTCCTGTCATCAAATCAAATCTTTACCTTCTCCTCCTTCTGCCTCCTAATGGGAAGTCATAACCTCCTGTTTATGACATACTAAAAGCAGAATGACAAAAATTGCAGCCACTAGTAATGATATTGTTTGGTATGAAATTGTAAAGCATTCGAGTGTATGTGGAACTGACTTTAATTAAATCTTGTAGAAGAATAAATTTTCAAAGCACAAAGCATGCAGGACAATGCAGTTGCACTCTTCTAAACAAAGGCACTTCATGTCAAATTAATTTCCTCTTAAATAGATTAATAACTCTGCCTGCTGTACTCATTATATTTTCCAAATCAAGCCTAGGAAAAAAAAAAAAAAAAAAAAAAAAGGAGAGAACAAGGCTAACTATCTACTATCATAAAAATTAATGATTATAAAAACTGAACAAAACTCCTATTGTGCCACAGGATGAAGAGAATATAAGGAGATTAATGGGACATGGACCCTTTCACTCTGAGATCACTGTTTCAGATCTGGACCATTTCAAGAGCAACTAAAAATCTTTATTAAAAACATCTAATGGCTTACGTGTGTTTCAGTTCCCTAACAGACTTATAATTGATAATAAGTAGAAAAATAATGTGAAATTTCTCTCTATCATTCAAAAGTATATCTCATATCTTTCTAAACTTCTGCTTTCTAAACAGATTCTTCTTCATTAGTAGTGTCCTGTGTTTGATTTCATTCTTTCACAAAGTCATGGGTGAGATGTGCCAGTCCCCAAGCTAGATCATTTATTAGACTTGTAAGCATTTATCTTACAATTCACACAAAGTCCTTACTTTCTTTATGCTGTTACTGGCTTATTTTCACATTGCACATAAGACAGAAAAATCAAGATCAAAAGCCTTACAATATAAAGACACGGAAGTATGAGGCCTAAGTATGGTGAAGACTTTCTGCATCCATGGGGTACTATGTGGTTTTCTTTGCCCAAAATAGCAAAGTAGGAGGGAAAAATTGTTGCACTTAGGGAAACACCTACATGAGAAGTCCCAGAGAAGTCTATGCTAGCTATCAAATTAGCCAATATATACAGTAATATCTATTTACCAACTTCTCACTATACAGAATTTCTTCTTTGCTTTGGAGTATTTGTTTAACTTTATAACCTAAACATCTTCAATATCTCTGGTAAAGAGGTTATTAATCCAAAGAGGGGATATGACTTTGCTTTCAGGCTTAGCAACTAAATCTTGATCCAGTGCGGATTTCATACTGTTTTTTGCTAAAATGAAGAACATCACTCCCCTACTACCTTCAGAAGAGAAGCTAGACTGATACATGGGCTTTAGGATGCCAACTAATTCAAATTGGCAAATTGACTTATCTTGTTCTCTACTCCTCCTGTCTGAACTCAACTCCACGCCAACCGCTCTGACAAGCTTCAGTGCAGTATTTATTTATTTATTTATTTATTATTATTATTATTATTATTATTATTATTATTTCTTCCCTACTAGTGTGTTTCAAGCTTAAAATGTATTCTTCACTATCATTTTTTTAGGCTGCTAAAACTTTTCTGGGAAATATAATTGAAGATGGAAACAACAGTTATTAAAAGTGTATAACCAAATGCAATGAAAATGCATATGACAAAAGGCTTAACCCCATCCACGTTGCAAAAGTCCTGTAATAATTAACAGATGAGAGGTTCTAGAGAGATAACAAAATACACATAGAAAATAAAAATCTACAGAAATTTAATGGAAATTGCTAAGCAAAAAATAAAAATAGAAGCAAAAATAGAAGTAACTTGTTTCTTCTCTGTCCAAAAATTCAAATTAGATTAAGCTTCAAAACACAATTTAATTTAATTATAAAAATCAGGTTTTCTCCCTTACTTAATGGCTTGATTGCACTGCCTGTGGTGAGTTGCTGAGCAATCATATCTTCCCCAGAAAGCTAAATAGAAATCAATTCATCACCATCTACAAAAGCTTTTAAGGAAGTGCAAAGGCATGGAAGAGAATCAGGCAAGGGAGACTTCATCAAGGCTACATATCCCCAGTGTGTGTCAACATCTTTCTGCGTTATAGCTTCATTAAAAGCAAGCAAACAAACAAAAAAAACTATAAATGCTCTGGTTCTTTTTACAAAGAATAACCACCCTGTGGTAACATATACTTTATAGAAATAAACAGAAAAATAGCCTGTAATTTGCAGACTCATTTGCAAAAGACAGTAATAGTATCCTATACTGGATCAAAGCTGAGGATTCAGTAATCAGGCTAATAAGGATATTTCTATAAGCAAATGAAAACATTCAGACAGTTTTAAAAAACATGCTGTAACTTTTAATAAATAGATTCTTCCTATTCCATCAAAAGTGTGCCATATAGCCTTTATTTTGTTAATTTTGAATTATGTTTCTTCCACCTTGCATTCTCCACCTTTCATTTTGTTTGCTCCCTGCTCCAGTGAAGCAGTAAAAACTTTCTTACGTCTAGAAATAAAAGTAGCACCACTAGTTTCTTGTACACTCCGAGCAACAGAAACATTTACTTTCTCTGAAGATAATATTAAGCTATAGGTTATTTTCAATTTACAAGGAACTGATAAAAAAAAATGTATTAAAGAAGATAGCAGGACATAAGCAATGACCCAGAATTTAAAGTGAGGGAAGAAGCTGTTAACAAGCCAACCAACTGCTACCTTTCATGCAGCGAATACGCATTTCCAAAACTCAGTTTGTTAGTCAAGAAATGTAAACTATTGGTTTGGATCAGCAAAGTCAAGAGCTTAACTGGAACTGTCGTGTGGGATGGTATAGACACTCCATAAGGTTTGGGGTTTTTTTCCCCCCTCAATACTGGATTACACATCAAAACAATATATCCATAAAAAATTAAACATTTTTGAAGAAGGAGCATACCCACAGCTATTAATGTCTTTTCTACCAGCAAATACAAAGAGAAAAATGGACAGTGCCTAAAGTTATGCTCAGTCAATATTGAAGCCATACAATTCCTATGATATAAGAAAATATACAAGTTATTTTTCCCACAGAAAACCTAATCCATCAATATTATAGACCTAGGAAAAATGGTGCAAAAATGGACCTCAAATAATTCTAAGTTGACATCTGTGAGATGTTTTCTCTTATGTTTTCTTAAAAATATTGAATAGCTGGCAATCCACGGTGTTTCCAGGAGATTTTTTCCGGTACTATATTATGCTTATAGTTGGAATATTTTTCCTGATGTCTAAGCTGAATTTTTCTTTTTGTGATTTAAACACATCTTGTCTACCATGAACTTGTAGGCAAGGTCATTTCTTCTTCACAGCAGAATTGTGTGCAGCTCTGGCAGGTAATCATGTCACCATTAAATACCTCTTAATTCCATTAAGCATTCACTATTTCAATCATTTCTTATAGCTCATGTTGTTTCAGCCGTCTCCAGGTGGTCCACACATTTCCTGCAGCTCCAGGCCCAGAAGAGAACACGGATTCCTGTGAAAAACTTTCCAGTACTAATTTATGCAGTGGTATCACTCTACAGATCCCATATTTGTACAGTTCATTGCTCCTACTAAATTATAGTACCTTGCATTGTTGATGAGCTTGGTATTATTTTCCTGTCACATCTCTAGTCTATTAAGACATATTGAATTCTAATCCTTCCCCCAAAATAATCTAATTTTCTCCTGGCTTCAAGTTGTCTGAAGCATCAATAATAAGCTCTATTCCATCATTCAAGTAATAAATGACAAATTTTAATAACACAGGACCAAGAGGCTTTTGTTTTGGACCTGTTAAGAGACAGATCCCTAACTCAGTACATCTTTTCACTTTGAGAAAATCAATGATAAATACTCTGTCTGTACATTTTTCCAACCACTTTTGCACTCATGCTATAGTACTTTTCTCAAGACCATGTCTCAGTCTCTCTCTTAGATGGATTCTGTGTGAAAGAGTGTTGAAAGCCTTTCTGAAGCTGTGACAAGTGGGATCTACAGTTTCTCTCTATCCAGAGATCTCACATGTCTTAGAACGAAGTCAGATTGATTTGATAATTATTTGTTCAAGAACAATGATGGAATTGAAGACAAGCTTCCTGGTTTATAATGCCCATCTCCTTTTCCCTTTCCTATCTCTTCAAAGGTAAACACCGTATTTGCCTTTGTCAGACATCTAGTATTTCGTATACCTTTTGGAAACTATCAGTGAGAACTTTCGTGAAATTGTCTCAGTAAATGCTTTAAAAATCCTAGGAGGAAAGAGTTCTCTAAAGTTCTAATTGTTTTCTGATGGTCAATATGAGAAATAACTTCTACTATTTTTGAAAATATGTGTGACCCTGCTCTGCATCACAACATTCCAGGACAGATAAACTTAATTTCCACTTTGTGATAGAGGAGATAGAGTTGGGCAGTGATCATACAAGCACATCAGGATCAGTATGACTTGGTCAGAACTGTCCACATGCAATTCAAGTTATCTAAAAAAATGCTAGAAGATGGGGAAAACTCAGGAAAAAAATATGTGAAATGAAATGTTGCATTTGAAAAATAGTATAATATTCTATCCGAGACCTAGTAGCAGGACTGAATAAGCACATTTTTAACCATGGCTTTAGTTTTTTTTTCAATATTTTATTTTCTGTTCATCCAAATCATAGACTTTGGTGAAAACAAATAGTTTCATGACCACAGAAGCTAATGAAACGTGATTTGTATGGATTAATGCCTGTAGTCAACTCATGCTGTGACCATGTCTTTTCTCCAAGCTGGAAGTACTTAAAAGGGGTCTCTTGCTTGTGGATTCTCTACTGTCCACTTTCAAAGCTGTCTAACCTGCAGCCTCTGTAGCAGTCAAGAGTCTTCGATATTTTTTCCATTTTATTGCTCACAATTTTCATAAAATTATTTTATGACTATAAGATTTTTTTTCCTGCTAAAAGTCTAAAGTCTAAATCAGGTCAACTGATTTGCATCCTATTTTTTTTTTCTTCTCACTAATTAAAAAGAGAATTCATTGAGAGTGAATCTTACAATAAAAACCCCTAAAGTCAGGTGAGATGATCCCACTATTAGGATATATGTTTGCAGTGGACTGGCATAGTTCAACTGAAAAAAAAAAAAAAAAAAGAGTTTTTCTTGCTTAATCGTCAAGTATAATTCAATAGAAACAGTCTTCCTGCCACAAAACTGAAGAAGTCTAAAAAAATCACATTCTAGCAGAGATTCCTTTTTTTTTTCCCTTGCCTTATCTTTCACCTTTGGTGTCTGGAAACACAGAGAAAGAAGAAACATGGACACCTAAGGACTTGTCAGCTCAAAATCTTCAGACTAAATTTCATCAGTTTCTTCTGCGAGTTAATAACATGGACTGTGGGAAATACTAGAAACAGAGTTTTGCAGGCAGAGGTAACCTTGGGATAACACAGCAGTGAGTTAACACAGTAGGACAAGATGTTCAGTAGATTTTATTACTGAGTACAAGATTCTGAAATTTGCAAGAGAGAAAGTTAGAAAATAAGCTTACAAATGGTGGCCAGGTATCATTTGTGGAAAAGAAATTCAAATTTCTTTCTGTTTCATGAGAAACAGGATCTCCACGTGATCATCCCAGGGTACAGAAACATTGCAGAAAAGTAGGGGCATAATTGGAATGTGGAACCAATATGGATATTACCTTTCTTTGAGTTTCAGAAAAACAAAATTCACAGTAAGTTGCGAAACAGAATTTGTACTACTGGCAAGATACAAAATTTAAAATGATTCTGGGACACCACAGCTGATTCGACCTTCCTGTTCAAGTATTGGACTTACTTAAAAAGAAAAAAAAATCTTAGTCTTCTTTACCAGCTAACAAAAGAGGCTTCAAAAATTCAAATATGCATTCAAAATTCTTCTGAGCTTTTACTTGTTAACAGATTGTGCTCATCTAGAGGTTAATTTTTAGTAATTTGGGCTGTGATTTTTATAGACTACTTGCTACTCTGCACTGCTTCCTCCTGCAAACATGCACACCACTTAAAAGGTTCTTTTTGTGAAATACCTCAGTTTGAAAGTGGAGTAAACTAGATCACATTTAGCATGGAGTGAAAGGCTACCTCTGCACTAGGAAAGGAAAAAGATCAGCAACTATTATTTGGCTCTGAGAATTGCATCCATACAGGTGAACTCTCCTTCCCATCTAAATAATTTGGCCTCACAGACTGTCTTTGGGAATCACCTTGGCCTCTACATGCTGCTACATCATGACCACACACCTTCTGGGGCACTTCCAGTTGACACAGACCAAAAACATGCTGAGGACCATGCTTACCATTGAGCAATCTGACCTAACACTAGTGCTCAGGTCTGTCTGCTGATGATGAACTGTGCAGCCAGGGAGAGCATAACGGGGAGTTAATACAGACCAGTTAGATGTTGTGATTTCATAGCCTAGCTTATTATACGCTAACTTCTCTTTGCAAACAAGCCTCAGCCACAGAATGAGCATAAAAATTCATTTTGTAGGAGATAAGTAAAATCAATGAATTTCTGATGGAAGACCTATGATAAAGGTGACTAATGACACACAACAAAACCCAAGTGTTAAATTCAAAATTGACAAAGTTTGAAATCAAAAAGCAGCTTTGACATATCTTTGTGCTGACTAGGTCTAAAGGCTTTAATAATTTACTCTTGTAAAATGGCTTTATTAATATTTAAGCTCTAAGAGGGGTAGGCATGTAGAAAACAATACTAAATCCATGGGCGGGTTTATTTCCTCTTTAGTCATGTTTTACAGTTGTAAATTTGAATAGAGATATATTACATTTTATATTTACAGGATGCCTGGCATACTGAGGAAGCCCTAAATGACACCATCTGCGTGTTATATCACAAACACCTGGCTAGCTGGTTATCTTTTAAAATGTGACTGCTCAAATTCATGTGCACACACACATGCACAAACACATGATTGATTTTGCTTCATCAGACAGATATTAACTTTTTCTATGTGCAATATCAACAAAGATCCTACAAATTCCTAACATCTGAAATATGATGTGCTTATTCTTGAGTATAATTACAATCTAGTGGAAATTTTAGAGAGGCAATTTAAAAGCAAAAACATTCATAAGAGCTAATTAGTGTTTCTTTCACTGATTTCCATCTCTTTGTTCAGATACACATACAGTTCTCATCCACAAGCAATCTCTTTGCATCAGCCTCAGCAGGACTGCCTTTCAGTCACCAAGACAGCTAGGCAACAGAGCTGTTTTTTGTTGTTTTTTGGTTTTTCCCCCCAAAAAGGCTAATCCAAATATATGTATATATCGCTGGAGGTAGGATGTGTTGGGTGTTTTTGGTTTTGTTTTTTGAAATGCAAAGGAATAAGAAATTGTACTGAAAAAAATAAAAGTTTACTAAAGCATTTATTGCATTTATTCCTTAATATAGGACTGAATCAATGTAATTTTTATTCTATAGTACCTGAAAATGGAAAGGGAGCATAAGAAATGGATGTGATAATCCAAATAAAGTACATCTGTCCTATAAGTAAAAAGATTGGTGCATGGGCCCAAGTCATGGCCTGCAATTGTCCATACTGTTTGATTTTTGGTGTGCTCCATGACACAACACTGGTGCAGCCCAACTAGCTTCCCCACAGCTGTGCATGGTTTGGGGGTTAACATAGGCCCAATAGATAACTCTTATGCAGTCATCCTGTTTTGAGGTGTAAGAGAATTTAAGTGAAGGGATATATGGGTCGTGACAGTTGGCTTCAGGCCAGAGAACATACTCTGTCTCATTTTATTTAGTTTCATTTATTCATAACTCATTTATGTCTAGCCATAGCCATCGGTTTTTATAGGAAAAAAACATGAGAAAGTATGATGGAACATGAGAACTCCCATATTTCCTTCTTAGGGCATGGAAAAGGTTTATTTTCATTAAAAGAGGAAAGCAAACCTAGAGCTAAATCTGAGGAAGCCCAGAATCTTTTTAGGAAAGTTTGAGTAGAAGTAGGGCTGCCCATCCTTTTCCTTTGTATGTTAGACCACAGCACTCAGTTTAAATTTTCTTTCTAGGTTGTCTTTATCTCTTGCGCATTATCCCAGAACACGTCATTTTTCTGTTTACTTGATACTCAGGCTACGGCTATGAAATGGTATTTAGTCATAGATCAGTTCACTGTTACACTGAAAGTTTCTTTCCTAGCATGCTCTGACAAGCCCAGAGAAATCCAAGTGTTCATGCCACCACAAAAGCCCATGGAAAGGACAAAGTCTTCCTCTTCTGAGCCCTCGGACTTGCATGGGTACAAGCACTGTCTGCCGTACTCTGCAGAGAGAACAAGACATTATCGTAGCAGTAATGTCTGGGTGTGGCTACCAATAACGCTTAAATATGGAAAAGAGCAGCTCATCTATCAACAAATGAGGTATTAAACCAACCTTCTTGTGTGCAAAGTGAGATGGGGATTGGAGAAATCTCCAAGGAGAAAGTGCCACCGAGTGCAGGAGCTTTGCACCACTTCTGGGCTGCAGGATCAGCCTCTGCAGCTGCTGGTCATACGGAGTTGTCCTGCTGCCACCTACAGATGAGCATGCAGCACGGCAAAGTCCGCAACCTTTACAAAAAGCGAATACCAGCTCTGCAAAAATGTATAGGAACTATATAAACACAGCTGAAACTTACTGAAAAGTGAATGAGCCAATTTTTCTCAGAAGAGAAAAAGCATATATGTTTAAAGAATAGAAGTCTCAGGAACCAGATGAATCTGGAGACTGATTTTCAAACATATCTTTCATCTCTGGGTCATTAGCTCAAATTCAGCTACCAGCGGGTCATCATCCTACAGAGGCTCTTATTTGTGTGTGTGAGAGAGAAAACTTTTGCAGTTCCTAACAGTGAAATACCGAATTCTGATATCCTCAAAAGTGCAACACTCTCGTCCTAACATAGATCCCAACAGCCTTAAAGATGGCATAATGAAATACATGTTCATGTACAAATTCAATAAGACTTTTTCCATAGCTAGCATGAGAAATCTCATATACACAATTGCCCTTAAAAAAAGAAAACAGGACAGCTTAAGTAAAATCCATCTGGGGAACTGTAACACATGAGCTGAACATAGGCTTGTTTAAACTGTGATAGTATAAGGTTGTGACTGAAGTCCACAGGGAAATAGGAGACATGTAAATAAACTATTGGGAAGAGCAGAATTACAAGGCCTTAAGTTCCATGTGATATTTGTCCCGAAATGTAGAGTGACCCTTTTATTAATTGGCACAGATGATTGTTTAATAATGCTTGTAATTTTCCTACAAACATTTTAGACTCCAATGCAAGCCTAGGTGAAACCTGTTGGGTGGATAAACCTTATGTAACTCCAGCTGAATCAATAATTGTTCATGTACAATAAGCCAGAATGATGCAATAAATCACAGAATAAAACTTTCCTCCAGTTTTTCTTAACTTTTAGATCAAAAGCTGTGCTGGTGTTTTTTTTATCTGATTTATTTTACAGGATACAGAAGATAACAGAAGATATATCTCTCTTCTTAAAAACTAAACTATTTTTGATAGTAAATTATTATTCAGTCAAAAGTTATAAATAGGGGTGCTAGGAAAAAATTGTGTGTAAGGGGGGAAATAGTATACTTTATGTGTAAAATGAAGACCTTTTATTGAATTTCTGTTGAAGAAATTTCAGACAGATACACACAAAATATTAGGTGGAAATGTTAGAAAAGATGGACAAGGAATCAAACCCCCAGAGCTCCAACAATTCATTTCTTTGTTATTGTAAAATCACGCAATTAGTGTGATTTTTATTATAAGTGAAACATTATCTGTGTGCCTAAGTTTTTTTTACTGCTGAATCATCTGTTAGCAAAACCAAGGCAAGGACACTGGAAAGATACCAGATAAAGGTGAACTGCTTTTCTATTACCTTGCTAAAAATGATATAATTTTTTGAAAGGTCATTTCTAAAGACCTAGTTACCACTTAACACATTTTACGATAAATAACTGTGGAAATCTTCACCATCAAAAGACCTAGTGTGTTTCTATGTGCTGCAGCCATTTTTATTTTAGATATAATTCGCTTCATCATCTCTCCTCTTCATGCATATTTCCCTGGACTGAAAAACACATCCTAAACGAAATGAAATCCTAGGGTCTGAATTTGTTTACTTTCTACAGAAGATTTTAGTTAGGGAATGGTGCAACTAAAGATCCAAAACTGTACAAAGATCATAAAAATACAACAGACATCTTCAGTAGACTTATCAGCTACTCACCCATTGTTCTGTTTTATAAAACCACCTAGTTTCTTTTACACTAGAAGAAAAAATAAATAGCTTTTTGTTTTTAATGTGCCTCAAGCATTGATAAAAAGAAACTTTTTTTCAATTTCTTTACATCTTGTTTATAGTCAAAAAATATTTGGCTAAGAAATCACTCCATTGCCAATGATAAATTCACCAAGCCTCTACTAGAATTAACAAATATAATAACAAATACATAATAAACAATAAATAACTTTTCAACAATGAGGTAGTTATTTTAGTGTTGTCACTTCCTAACTTGGATGTGACAAAACAATTAATGACTCACTAATAAAGCAAAAATTATCTGATTTACATAGGGAAGTAGGGTTATGTTATTTCATCTGGAAAATAATATCAATGCTGTTGGATTTTTTTCTTTAAAATTAGGATTGTCCTATTTAAAGTCAAATTTATCTCAATTTTTCTTTGCCTCACAATTTACTAGCATTCCATTTGCTATTGCTATAAGTAAGAGGTAAAATTGAGCTTATAGAAAATGCTCTTCTTTTAAGTCAAAGTAAGAAAAGTTTCATCACCTGTATATTTTTCCAGGATTACCATAAACTTCATTTTGTGATGTTCTTTCCAATACTGTTTTCTATATTGACATGACTGACTGATTGCTAAATCCAAGTTATCATGAACAAAGTCTCTATCTTTTATTTCGCTTTTGAGCTGCACAGAGGTGTTTGGTTAGCTGTACAAACTACAATTAAGTTTCATACAGGAACTATAACATATGATGCTACAGATCCACAGAAAACCATAATAGAGACTGGCCAGAAAGAAAGTCAAATTGTAGCATCTAACGCCTGCAGTAGCACGTTTATTTAAAACTGCAGCAGGAAGAGGGAGGCAAATATTCTATTATTTCAATCAAAATATTTGGATTATAATACGCCATGCTGCATGAGGATTTCTATTTCTCAGATCTGGCAGAATCATGAAGTCAAAGTCGTGTATTTAAAGAAGAATGTCAATGCTATACTCTTTGTATTTGATGGAGTGTATTTAAAGATTACCTGACTCTATTTGAAAGCACTTCTCATTTGTTATGGAAGTTAAATATGCTACAAGAAGTGAAACTATCTGCTGATAAAATCAAATATGTGTCTATTTTATGTTTCTATATGACAAAACCAAACTACTAGTTTATTTTTCTCCATTTAACCTTTTTTCCTGGTATTGCTCTCCAGCAATCTTCCTCCATCTCCTCACAATCTCCCAACTTTTATAACTTTAGTTTTCAAGTCGAAAAACTCACTGGCTGATTAGCTATCCACTTCCTCACCTTTTACCTCCTCATTTCACTAATAATCTGCGAACTGTTGTCTCCTATGCTGAAACAACTGAGACTGACCACTTTTTTCAGCAAGGCCGTTCCATCTCTTACCTCTCCATTGTTGTGTTCTTTCTTTTGAGCAGAAGGACAGGTCCAGGCAAGAACACTTTATTCTGCAGAGAAGAGGGCTAAGATGGGGTCAGTGGACTGGATGTCAAGAAACAGGCTTTAACAGACACAGTCAAATTGTGTATTAGAATAGGTCACAGTCTAGCTTTGAGGTAAATTTAAAGCCTAATAACATATTTAAATCTAATCATAGGCTACAGGTCTTCCTAATTCCTGAATAAACCTAAATCGATGATCAAAAGATATCTTAAACCCCCATATGTATTTTAAATTTAAGACAAAGCTTTTCACAATGAAGCACTGAGTTAAGCAGTGGTATATATTTCCCCAAAAGGCTGTGAAATCAATGTTCCTGGAAATACTCAAAATTCAAAATGCAGAAGGCCTGGAAAATATGACCCAACTTTGAAAGTGTCTATGCTTTAAGCAGCAGGTTGGACTAGATGATCTCCAAAGGCTCCTTGCAATTTTACTTCTGATTCTACTCTAGCTGAAAGACGGCTAGAGAATTGACCACAGGAATGTTATTCTTCTTAGCTACTTCTGCTTGGGTTTGGGGCAAGGAAGGTTGAATGAATGCTGCATGTTTGTGAATTCTAAATGCCCAGCTTCTAAAGTGTATTGGGGTCTAGTTTTACTTCATCTGCCAAGAGGCAGGAGAATACCTAATGTAAGATGTCAAAACCTGGAAGCATCCTCAGCTCCTGGAATAGCTTAAAAACCAAAACAGAAAACCCAAAGTTCATTATTTTTATCAAGGATATTTTTGGGCCTCAGTGAGAGTATGGATTGCACAGCCCTTCCATCAGAGATTGTCTGACAATTTAGTTAATACACTAACTCCATGGACCCCAAACCAAGCTAAATATAACAGCTCTTACAAATAATAATAATAATATTAATTTCTTTAAGGACTAGTTTCATAATAAAAGGCCCATTCAACAACACTGTGAACAACTGAAGCTCTCCAGACTGTAGTTGTAGTTCTTTGACCTATAGAGTATGGTGTCATCAATTATTTTATTTGTTATTTGAAAATACACATAGGATAGTCCATTATAGAAGAGGAAAAGTATCTTCTTTTCAAAGGAGTTTTGGTCTTTATCCTATAAGATCTTAGTTGTAGAAGACTACATTCAAACATTCCTTGAGAAAAAAAGTCTGTAAGACAAAAAGTTTGTTAACTCTGAAACACAATGTTAAGAATTAGATTAACAGAGCTACTTATTGAGATATCTTTTATGATTATGCTTTTGCTGACAATAGTTTTAAATTAGAGGGTGCAGATGATTGAAATGAGCTAATTCAATTTATAAATGCAGATTGCAGAAAAGAAATAGCTTATTGCAGGTCCAAAATGCATTTTATTCTACCTTAATTAGAAGAATATGTAAAGTAAGTATGCAGAAAATAGCTTTCAATTTACCATAAAAAGTAAAATCAGAAGTTTATAAGGTCAATCTTTAAAACAAGAAATGAACCAATTTGGAGTATTGTTCATTATTCAATACATATGTTTTTATATGTATCAGGCAAAATCTCTGAAATTAGATTCAGAAAGATCCATTCAGATCAAGCAGATCAACTGCTTGAGCAGCAGAAAAAAAAAAGGCTAAGTGCACTGTACATGACGTGGGCAGGAATTACTTCATTACAGTTTATAATATCGATCTTCCAGGCAAATATTAATCCTCCTGACAAAAACTAGCCTGTTTGATTATTTCTCTAGCAGAGAAACTAATATCAAACCCTCTTAAATACTAGTAAATGACACTGTTTATGGGATGATTGCTGGCTTCACTGGCGTTAGTGTTTGAGAAGAGAGAAAGAACATGAGCAGCCTGAGCTAACACATCAAAATGTGCATATAGAAGATGGAAAAGATTTATATCCCCTGTGATGGGAAGAAAGAGGACACATTTTGTACATAGTAACTTGCGAATTACTCCCTGTCCACGCCATGACTGTTGTATTAGGATCAACTTCTACCAAGGTATCTGTGACTAGAAGGGTGTCTGTGTATGCTAAATGAAATAAATCAGCTGCTGACTAGAAATAGTACGCTATCTGCTAGAAGCAGAAGCAGAAGACAGACCACATCTTTCCTTCAGTTCCTTTTCTGTTTCATCTGTATGCAAGAACACTATTAAACTGGTTTAATTCCCAAAGTCTCACAGGAGTAGGAATCACATTGTGCTTGAGGCAAATTCTTTGACTGTTGGAGGCTTTTATTAGCAGGTATTTTATTTTATTTCAGTTCAAACGTCATCACGAATACAAAAAAGGAACTCAGTCTGGATGTCCTAGTTTCATGAAGAAAATTCTTCATTGAATTCATGGAAAAAAAAGCAATACCAAAGAATGTCCTGTTCCTTTGGAGACAGGACTGTTTGGAAACCTTTGTTTTCTTTTTCTGTTGTCTGAATTCAGACTTTTCTTTCACTCCTGGATGTTTTCAGCTGATCTGTATTTATTTTGTTCTTTCTGTCAATCATGTTTACCTTTACATTCTATAGCAAAGGAATCTTTAAAAGGGTGCAAAACTAAGGAAGCTAGGAAAACTAGCTGATTGTTTGGCATAAAATTAACCGTCTTCCATTCTAAGCTTTTCATTTTCAGCATTTAAAATTCTCTGAAACACGCCATGTTTCCTTAGCATTTCTCAAAGTTTCTGAAGAACATTTCTTGTTAATATAAGACAAAAACAAGGTTCTGTTCTGCACTCAGAAAAATAGACATACCTCCAAGTTTATAGAGTAAACAAGTAACTTAACCAATATAACACACCAAATGAAGATTCCTCTCTGCACAAGAGAGAAAACTATCATCTCAATGGCCTTGATGGAGTTTCTCTGTCCTCTACATATGGAGGACAAATATCTATAAAAAAAGAATGGGAGAACAGATGGATGCAATGATCCACAAAGCTTGCAAAATAATGCTCTAAACTGCTTTTCAGGGGAGCTCCGAGCAGTAGCTCACTGATGCAGCACCCATTCAAATCTCAAAGTACATAAAGACCAGTGTAAGGGTATGCCCCAGGCTGGAGAGGAAAGCGTTATCCCTTTTAACCAGCCTGGTGCAAGTAATATTTAGTACAGATTTCCCAAAGTAAACAAATCTTTGAAATGGAACTGAGTCTTTGAAGAAGAATAAGAAATAGCAGTAACCCTGCGTTGCCATAGCCAGACATTTGCTATTTCAAATACAGTTCATACTGCCTGGAAGCTAGGACACTGCCTTTCTCCAGTAAGCTGAGTCACCATTACTGGTTTGGTTCACTTCTCCCTGATGATGCTAGAAATAAAAAATTAGCTAAACTGAGATTTATGAAAAAAGACTGGATAAATATGGAAAAAAAACCCAAAGTTTCTGGAAATACTAAGCTGTTTCTATCAGAGTTTACTTTGAAAACTTTACTTAACATTACTAATAGCTTTGTAAGCTCTTTCATAGTGTTTGAGATTTGGCTATTGCATTTTTCAGACGGGACAATTGGAAATCTGTGGCTGAGAAAGGACAAAATCCAACTTTTTATAGCATTTCTTAGTTGTCAATTCAGCTGAATATTTTTCCATTCAACATCATTTCCTGTTCAAAGAAATAGCGAGGATGAAAATCCTGCATCCGTGTGCACACATCTCATCCATGAAGGAAATGATTTGCTCCTGAAGCTTTAAACACCTTCACTCATTTAGAAGTTAGGACAGAAAAATGATTTTTTTAAAAACAAAATGACAAGCAATGACTATTCCTACTAAGTAATTACTATAGGCACATGATAGTCATGAAAGTAAGGAATCATTCCAATTATCCTAGCTTGTCATAGGAGAAATAACAATCTCAAAAGTAATACAGAGTATGCTAGATTAAAAATTTTGTTGCCTGCCTACCATTATTATCAAGATGTAAAGTGTCCAGCATTCCCAACAGCCAGAGGTTATTACAAGAATGGTAAATTATAAAAATTCTGTGGCATTCATATCTTCTCCCCCTGTCTTACAGAAAACTCACTACATGACTTATAGGGCAAGAAGTAAGGCTTGTTCTCATCCCCACCTTCCCCTCCAGCCCCAGCCCCCAAAAGAAAGAATCACAGAATCATAGAATCAGTAAGGTTGTAAGGGACCTCTGGAGATTATCTAGGCCAACCTCCCTGCTCAGCAGGGTCACCTACAGCATAGTAGACAGGGTTGCATCCAGGTGGGCCTTGAAGATCTCCAGACAAGGAGACTCCACAACCTCTCTGGGCAACCTGTGCCAGTGCTCCATCACTCTCACAGGGAAGAAATTCCCCCTCACGTTCAGGCAGAACTGCCTGTGCTTCAATTTCTGCCCATTGCCTCTTGTCCTGTCACATGGGACTACTGAGAAGAGTTTGTCCCTGTCCCCTTGACACCCTCCCTTCAGGGACTTGTACACATTGATAAGATCCCCCCTCAGTCTTCTCCTCCCCAGGCTAAACAGGCCCAGCTCTCACAGACGTTCCTCATAGGGCAGAAGCTCCAGCCCTCTCATCATCCTCGTAGCCCTATGCTGGACTCTCTCCAGTAGCTCCATGTCTCTCCTGTACTGGGGAGCCCAGAACTGGACACAGGACTCGAGATGAGGCCTCCCCAGGGCTGAGGAGAGGGGCAGGATCACCTCCCTCCACCTGCTGGCAGCACTCTTCCCAGTGCACCCCAGGAGACCATTGGCCTTCTTGGCCACAAGGGCACATTGCTGGCTCATGGTCAACTTGTCATCCACCAGCACTCCCAGGTCCTTCTCGGCAGAGCTGCTCTCCAGAAGGTCAGCCCCCAGCTTGTACTGGTGCCTGGGGTTATTTCTCCCTAGGTGCAGCACTCTGCACTTGCCCTTGTTGAACCTCAGGAGGGAGGTTCCTCTCTGCCCAGCTCACCAGCCTGTCCAGGTCTCTCTGAATGGCAGCACAGCCCTCGGGTGGATCAGCCACTCCTCCCAGCTTGGGATCATCAGCAAACTTGCTGAGGAGGCACTCTGCCCCCTCATCCAGGTCACTGATGAAGAAGTTGAACAGGATGGGACCCAGGACTGAGCCCTGGGGGACGCCACTAGCCTCAGGCCTCCAACTAGACTCCACGCCACTGATGACGACCCTCTGAGCTGTGCCTTTCAGCCTGTTCTCAATCCACCTCACTGTCCGCTCGTCTAACCCACATTTCCTGAGCTTCTCTAGGAGGATGTTATGGGAGACAGTGTCAAAAGCCTTGCTGAAGTCAAGGTACACAACATACACTGCTTTTCCCTCATCTACCCAGCCAGTCATGCCATCATAGAAGGCTATCAGACTGGTTAAGCATGATTTCCCCTTGCTGAATCCATGCTGGCTGCTCCTGATCATCTTCTTTTCCTCCATGTGTCTGGAAAGGACAACCAGAAGGAGCTGTTCCATCCCCTTTCCAGGGATGGAGGTGAGGCTGATGGGCCTATAGTTGCCTGGGTCCTCCTTCTTGCCTTTCCTGAAGACTGGAGTGACACTGGCTTTCTTCCAGTCCTCAGGCCCCTCTCCAGTTCTTCAGGACATTTCAAAGATGATTGAGAGTGGCTTGGCAATAACATCTGCCAGCTCCCTCAGTCCCTGTGGGTGCATCCCATCTGGGCCCATGGATTTGTGGATGTGTAGCCTGCCCAAAAGGTCTCTAAGAAGGATGAGAAGAGGCTGACAAGGACGTTGAAGAGGAGGTATCATACTGAACAGAGCGAAAAAAAAAAAAAATCGCATATTCCTTGATTTTACAAAGCACAGCTGAGGGTCCCAAATATATGCTCTTAAAAATATACATTAGAAAACTGAACATGGGACTGACATCATCAATGCTCCAAAGCACGGGGAAAGCAGGACCAAACCCAGCCTGTAGCAATGGCTGAATGAAGCAAGAATCCAACACAAAGAGCCCAGTAAGGGAGGTATCCAGCCTGCTGGACGTGATACAATAATCTCAGTCGTGTGGTCATCCTCAGCTAACACAATTCACAAAGCAGACTTTCTGTGCGAATATAGGGACATATTCTGAGCTCATCAATTCACAAAAATATAAACAAGGAACTTTCATTTTCCAACATGAGCACAAATCATTAGTTTTGCCCAAAGATGAGATCAAAAAAAAATTACTTGCCTGGAAAAGTGCATGAATTGGAGATCAGAGATTACACCTGGCCCAAGGTCATGCCTCCTCCACCCCTCTTGCAGGGAAATTGTGATGTATTGACAGAAGGAGAAAACATTCAAGCATGTGGGGAAGTTCAACATTATCACTCCCAAGTATGTTCTTATAGTAGTTCTGGACTTCTCCCTTAGTAATCATCTTTACCATTTTATTTGTTTTATATCCTGCCATTCAAGATTAAACTCAGAAATAAACCTGTCAACCTTACCTCTGAAACACATAAGCTTAGGGTATAGCTTCCTTTGCCCATGGTTCTTCAACATATCCTCACATTATTAGTGAGCTTAGTTTTGTCCTTTGATATAATTCTTGGTAGAAGAAAAACAGAACTAAAGAAGTAAGTATCGGAATGAGATGACAAGATATTCACTACTCTGCCTCATATTGCCTTCAAAATGAAATCTCTAATGATATATGTGAATATGCTACAATAAAAACCGTATTTTTTATGAAAGATTACCTAGTACAACACAGGTTTCAAAATGTTCAAGTCTTGCTGTCACAGAATGCTGCTATTATTTGCAGTATAAATTGTTTATTTCTGAAATGCACAGCATGAAATATAGCAGAACTCTGGCTAGTTAATGTTTTGGTATGATTCCTGCTAATATTTTCCAGTTTTATCAGCAATATTTCTTTATTTTAGTAATTCATGACACAATTATGGGTTTAACATTTCTATCTTTCCTTCTCCAACCAATTCAGCTGTGAAGATCTTACTCTATTTCCTAGATGAAAGGGAATCCATTTTATTCTAAAAAAAGTGCATAACTTCCCCTGGAGTGTCCAATATTTCCAGTGGAATGAACTCTGCAAAAAAAAATACACAATATTAAAACCATGTGCTCCACAAATCAGAATTCTATTTATGCAACCTGATAAAAGGAAATTGCAGTTGTAACATTCTCTTTGAATACTAGTTCCAATTAAAAAAGAAAAACTATTTATCAGTTTAATTTTTAAAACTATGCCTCTTTGACACTGATTTCATACACCCACCTAGCTAATAGCTGTCATTCGAGCAGGTTAGTAGGCAGACAACACTTGAGAAAGCATATTTGTCTGAAAAAATAGAAAGGTATAATGCACTTCCTAGTAAGCTTCAAAATATCTATGTCTTCTAAGGACTAAAAAAAGCACAACACTGATTGCAGAATCCTTATTCACACACATTTTCAGAAATCTGCAGATTAAGAATTATTAACGGAAAGTATTGAACAGTTATTTGTTTGCAAACAGAACTAAATTACCTGCAAAGGGGAATTAAGTGGCTACAGTATTTAATAAGTATTTCCTCAAATCTGCTCTAAACACAACATTAAAGATGAAACGTAAATAATTAAAGTAAAAATATTTAGGGCTTATAGTGCTTCTCATTCACAGTCCTTAAAGTATTTGAATGGAAACTTTTTGCAGCCTCAATTTACCAAACAACTTGCTAGAATTACGACCTTGAGTTTAATTTGCTTGAGTCTAAATAATGTCTACATAGATATGTTATCACATATTTGATATATACTCTTTTGTTTATTATTCATCTGCAAAATTGAATATAGTAATTTTACCACAGAGGGAATGTTATTGTTATTAATTTTATGGATCACAACAGCACTAGACAAGCAAAGTGCAAGAGGAAACCAGCTACTTTCTCCTACAAACTCTTGTCTCCTACAGTGCTGCATTTTGCATGCTGGATCCTCTGTCATTTTTCAAACACTGCCAAAAATATTCTCTTTAGCATGAAGACGTTTCCTTAATGTCCTATAATAGTGACCCTATCTGCCTTTACTAAAGTGTTTTTAATACAGGGAAAGGACATTTTAATTTGTTTTCAGGATATTTATACAGATTCGGTTAAGCACATATGCACTGGATAATGAGATTTACTTCCAGCTAAAGAATAATCTTTCAAGAACAGAATTCTCATGTTTTGCTTTCTTAATATTTTTCTTCAATGCTTCTATCTTTTAAAAAGCAAAATCCTAGTTTTAAAGGCATTCTGAAGAGGTTTTCCTTCTCAGAAATGAATGAAGTGCACACATAAATAGCTAAGATCTGTCATAGAACCAGTTACGATTTGTGGTTAAATCACAGGCCCGAGGGATGAAGGGATTATTTATTCTGGTAGCTGCAGGCTGACTTTGTGCTTCCTCTGCCTGAACTCCAGCCGTACACTAACTCTGCTTCAGGTCTGCAGCACTATGACCAGGTTAAAATGTCTGTTTAAAGGCTGATATTTTAATGAAGGAACTGCACCATGCCAGAAGGATCAAGCCAGAAGGATCAGCCAGAAGGCTGTCTTGCTCCCAGTGACTACGCAAGCAATGAAATGGATCAGCAGGAGAAAGGAAAGTGACGGCAGTATCTAGGTGTCATGCTGATACTCATTGAGTGACAGCAATATCTGGTTCTCATTTCTAGGAATTTCTATTAAAAATAATAAAGAAATGAAAAGGAGCAGGTTATCTGTGCATGCCGTGTTCTGTATTTTGCAGAAAGGTATTTAAATACTGGGAAAAGCAAAGGAGAGAAAAGGGAAATGCAACACCATATCAATTTCAAAATCCAAAATAATTCAAAAAGATAATTAATCCCATGCTACTAACTTCTTCAGATCATGTCCACCTCCTATTCCTGCTAATGCTTATTGACATAACAAGATGGTTTGCCCCAAATCTGATTGTTACCCAAAAGAGGATGTTCCTCTACAGTCTACCCTAGCCTAAATAATCATTACCCTAATGCTCAGAAAGAAGACCATGCCAGGAGACATGCTCAAGGCTTCAGGTCTTGATACAACCATCTTCATTTCAGTCCACTATGCCTCATCTAACAGAAGCCCTGCAACAGTTTAAATTCTGTTAGAAAGAATGAAATGACCTACAAGATTCACACAGTGAATTCCATTAAAAAACATCTTTCTAGATACAACCCTTCTCTTCCTTTTGAAACCATCTCTATCCTTCTACCCTTGTATTTTCCCCGTTGGGCTCCAGGCTAAGTCTTGCTGGTCAGCTCAGACAAGACTGAGTAAACTAGTCAAGTTATACAAGCTTTATAATGTGTTTATAATTAACACAGCCCTCTTGCAACAAAGCTACCTTTACCAGAAATGCTCTCAAATATTCCAAAATATGTGCAAAACAAACTGTTCAGATCGTCTCACTCTAATATAGATTCCAATAATGTGTCTAACCCATAACACTGTCCCTGTAGAGGTCTTGGGAGCAGAAGAAAGGCAGTTCTTCTCTTTGGTCAGGTTTTAGAGCAGGTGAATCATTTAACCTCTCCATGCAATTATATCTTTCTCTTGTCTGCTTAATCTCTGGATCAACAACTGTTTTGTGACACACAACATGCCCGTTACACAATCCGTCCGGATCTGCAGTATAAAAAAATAATGGATCCAGGGCTTTCATTACTCCTCACTGCTCCCTTTCTCAAAGGAAATATGATATGATGCTTACAACTCTGCCCCCCGCTACAGTGAGTTTTTCCTTTAGGATAGTCTTATTGGGTGACTGCAGGGTCACAGCTGGGAGGAACAAAATAGAATTCAGCCACAAGGGACAAAAGAGCCTTTCCTAAATAGCTCTGCAGTACAAGTGGGCTCCATGGTCAGGTATGAAGCTACAGGATAGCTGTAGTGTCAAACAGAGAGGTTATTTTTCCTACATATTAACAAATGCATTTCTTGAAGTTATGAGGGTAATAGTTTTTTTTCTGTGTCTTAGCTCACATTGCACAATAAATCCTGTATTCTGGACATCTCTCCATTACAAAAGTGTAATAATACAGCCTGATTTTAGTGAGCAAAGAAACCCTCTAAATGGGAGCAAATATGCAAATAAATTGCATGAATACGGGTAATATAATCTGAAAGCATGACAATTTTTATTTTATCTAATAAAATCATAGTAAGTAGACAGAATAATTTGCAAAATAGCTTTGAAAACTGTCCATATAAAGTAAGATAGAAGAGATACTGTATTTGAACAATGGACGTCCTTTACCTGACTTCATAAGCGGGTAACAGTAAATGGTAGTGCAGAACAGAGGCCACGAGCCTATATTTACACCTACACACATTGAGACTGAGAAGTCATTTAGTTAGATTTGGGATCTGCAATAAAGAATTCTGGATGACAGCTTGTGTGATAAGATGTTACCAATTACTCCTGCATTTAGTGCAGCGGATTTTCTGGGTTTTGCTAAAGTTTTATTATCCAAGAGAGAGATAATTCTTGATATAAAAATATCAAAAGGTTAAACAAATCACATTTCTCTTAACATTTGTCCAAATGATTAATTCTGACATCTATGTTCAAGAAATAATTCTGTGTGGCTAGCCAAAACCTTTGAAATACTGGTATTTCTATCCTTCTCCATGTGACTAAACCTCTTCAGTACTCTGTTCTTTCTTTAGAAGAGTCCTATCTTCAACAATCAAATTACCTCATAGTCTCTTTCAGAGCCATATTGAGCTATTTAAGTAAGTCTCTTACCATAAGGCATCTTCTCTTCTTCTGAATCGGTTCTACTTTCTCCAAAATGTCCATGTAATCTTACAGACTTAAATGGTGCTCCACTGACTCAGCATTACCAGATGCAGAGATAAAAATTGCCTCTTTAGCCTACTCACTACTTCCCTTTTTCATCACCCAGTCAAGCTGATCTTTTCCACCGGCACATTGCATTGCAAGCTCCCGTCAATACAATAATGAAATGATGCTCCTTCATACCCTCAGTTTCCTAAGAACATCTTTTAGCATGACCTGATAGGTAGAATTCAGCTCTAGATGATGATATCTAAACGTTTCTCTCAATATATATATTTTATATGCAAGGTAGAATCATGATTCAGTTTAAGATACCTATCTTAGTAGGTATATGGTGTATATACATATATATATATATATATATATATATTATAGGTGCCAGAATGTAAATGTGCACAAGAGCTCTAGGAGGCTGACTCAGCAACATTATATTTGCTTAGATAGGTGGGTTTGATTTTCAAAAACTTTTTAAAATTTAGATCAATGTTTTCAAAGATTTTCACCTGGAAAAAGAAACATTTCTTTTTCAGGCAACACTAGAGTTACTAAAAAAAAAAAAAAAAAAAAAAAAAAATCCTCCAAATGAACAATTGATGATGGAGATGACTTCCTTCCTGCCCCCAACTTCTTTTAAAGTTATTGATCAAAGATGCCTATGGTAAAACTTTTTTCATAGTCTTCAAAAAGGAATTTACCTACCATTCCACTGATGTGAATATGTACATAACCACATCACGGTTGGATAAAGGCAAGGGAGAGGCTCTGTTTTATGAATTAAGCTTTTGATTCCAGTTGTTGTTCTGGGAAGTGCCTGAAGAGGAAACATTTCATCTTGTTAAAAATTAATATTTCATGTAACAAAACAAATTATTAAAAACTTTGAAAATAGTAGACTTAAATATATTTCAAATTTGGTATATCCACAACAAGTATATGTTCAAGTACATAGACTCTCTTCATCACTCTCTTGCTTGACATTACTACATTTAATTAACTCTCACACTCTGGATATAGGAACTTCCAGTCAAATGGTTCTTTGGTCAGCTTGTTCATGGAAGTCTGTCTAACGCTTATTTTGTTTCCTTTCATTCCTGCCATTTTAAGCCACTCATGCTAATTGCTAGATGACAGGATTTGTCCCTTCAGATGAAGATGAACAATGACAATTTTGCAACCACTTCTGTCTGAAGCACTTAGACGAGGGCACTGCTTTCTTCAGAAATAAGACTTACTCTAAGAGTAAGTCTAAGTTATTCACATAATTTGCCTCCAAGATTTTCTTTCCTTCACTGTCTCTGATTTGTGGCACTGAATGGATCACCAAGAAGATCCCTTGGATATTCCTATCACAAGATCCCTGAAGTCATATAATTAATTCCAGCATAGAAAGTTTTCTTACTACAAACGGCACTTCACCTTACAAAGGTTCCTTCTAAAATTTGAGTACTACGCTTAAGACAAACATGCAATACAACAGTAAATCAGATTCAAGGAGCATACTTTTCAGCTGCGATCCTTTTATGAACAATAGAGTTTCTCTTGCTTTTCCAAGATCATCTGTGTTTTTATACGTGTCTGCAGCTGGACCACCTCACAGAAATTTAAGGAAGCTTTTTCAGTCAGACAGAAATAATAAAAAGGTTGGAGTGGTTGCAGAGAGGTTTTTAATATATATGCAATATACATTCAAAATCTAAACAGTCCACAGTTTAGCATCTCATATAACATTTATGGTAAATGTAAAGTAGTGCTGAACTTCTATTGAGGAATCTTGTGCTTAATGGCAAGTCCATTTCAAGTCTTGAGGCCCAAATTAAGTCAATGGACCTTATTGCACTTTAAATGGGCCCATTACGACTTTGAACGTGTTGACAGAAGGGTGCAGCCCTACTCCTTCTGACTTTGGTTAGCAGCCAAACACACTGGCTGCAATTGCCAGTAAATAAAAATAAGAAATAAAAGGAACACGTGCCCTATACATTTCCATTGGACTTTCACAGCTTCTGCAGAAGAATGCTTGAGAACAACTTCCCTGCTCCTGCTTCTCTGCCTATTTTGCCTACTTTCAATTAATTCCTCATGGACAAAGACAGTAGCAGATTACGAATTTGTACATAAAGCCAGCGTAATGAATGTTGAGGCTCAGTTGGGGCCTCCCACCACAATCACAGTCAGGTAATTAATAATGATTAGTACCTGTGAGCCTGTCTGATGTGGTAGAATGAGGGATGAGCTTTTGGGCAGCACAGACTCATTTACATGTAGCTTACATCTTAAAAGAAGAAAACTGACTCTCTTAAACCTTTCTGAAGTGGTAAATTTAAACTCCTGCTGACAGCAAAAGTAATTGCTGTATGTAGATTAAACTCAACTGTTTGGAAAGTTCAACTCCATTTCCCAGCTCCATTTTCCACCACGTAAGCATTCCTGTAGATCTACATTTCATTGCACAGATGGTCACTGCAAAAACACAATGACAACAACTACTCATTGTTATACGTTTCTGGTGCTAAAACATACAGAAGGTTTATATGCCACTACGGAAAGGTAAGGCTCTAAAGTAAGACTGTTCCTCAGGTAATAAAATCATCTTTTATTTCATCTTCTCTTTTTCAATGATGGCTGCTGCCCTGAATCTCACTGGGTGATCAATGGACAATAAAAGGGAACTTTCTTTTCTGAAGTATCCGCACTTCTAAGTAGTTTGCTAAACTAAATGTGTTTCTCACAACAGTTCTTGACATCCATAACAACCTGTCTGAATTCATGTAAATCAGGGCCACAGCCATGTGATGAGAAGTGTAGCTGCTAATGTTATATTCAGAAGAGCAGAGGCCTGCACAGGACTTAGCCTTGAGTGCCATGACATGTAAGCATTCAAGTCTGAAATCAGGAAAAGTGTCTGCTGTTTAGTGCAGTACTCCTGCCTACTGGGACTGACAAGCCCTCCCAACAACCTTGAAGAGTCAGCACAAATGTGTGTAAACTTGTGTTTTAACCAGGGCTGGGGAGAGCCTTAATTGACTCTGCTCTGTGTTCCCATGTTCAAATCATGCATATTTCTTTTTCTCATAACCTCTGTGAGTGTGGATATTCACTGCACAGCTATCCTGCTCGTTAATAATTGCACCTCCATGCAAATACACTTGCTTTTAAAAAGGTGGAATTATGAACTTGCTGCTGTGCTGAGATACACAGATGACTGAGTAGAAATGCTGGAAAGCAAGAAAGTGTCTCTCCAAGGTGACAGAAAGCTTTGACTAGCTGAAGTCACCTCCGCCTTACCCCCCCCCAACATGCACATATTGCTACGAGCCACTCAGCACAATCTTCCAGGCTACTCAGCATTTCCTTCCTATTTTACCAAACCAATTAACTTGTAACTGCTTTTGTTCTTCTCCCATCATACATATGGTTCTACAGCTATGCAACAATGCTCAGTGAGTCCCTGGGGTTTGGGGGTTTTGTTGTCTTTAGTTTGGTTTGATAGTTCTGTCACAGCTTGTTTTTATCCCGTCTGCGAGGAGGCCCATCAGCGCCCTGGCCATGTGATCTCTCCATATTGCGCAAAATGTGTGCCTTGCATGCAGAGTGTAATTCCCCCACCCCTTGCCAGACAAGCCCAATGCTGGGTACACACAGCAGGTGGCACCTGTGTCAGCATAACAACAACAACAAAATAGCCACAGAAAAGTTTGTAGTGCCAGTGCGTTCAGAGCGCAGGCAGAGAGGCTGTTGCATCAGGCAATCAACGATTCCTGAAGATGCCAGGGGCCTGGCTTTAGCTGCTTTGATCTCAAACAATGTCAGAACTGAAGCTCTTCATGCCGCTTTTTTCTATCATTTCATACATGTATATTTTTAAAAATCCATGGGTATATAGCAGCAACTGACTATTGCAGAGCCCCTTTTGACATCTTAAAGCTCAGCAGAAGGCCTGGATTCTGCGAGCACCATCAGTAGGATTCCCTTCGATTTACCAATCAGAGCTCGCGGGTAAGAAGCCAAAAGCTAAACCGGAAATTCTTTGCCTTTTAATTGCTTCTTCTCAGAACGTGTAATCCACTTCTGCCACAACAGCAAGGGAGGCGGGGGAGAAGGTGGTGTTTATACAGAGGGCTAATCCTCAGCAGTTTCCTTAGCTTTCTGGGACTTGAACTGAGGGCGGACAAAAAATTCCCATGATATCTCCCCCTGCAATATCTGCTAGTCTAATGCTTATAGAATCACAGAATCATAGAATCAGTAAGGTTGTAAGGGACCTCTGGAGATCATCTAGTCCAACCTCCCTGCTCAGCAGGGTCATCTACAGCATGGTAGACAGGGTTGCATCCAGGTGGGCCTTGAAGATCTCCAGACAAGGAGACTCCACAACCTCTCTGGGCAACCTGGTCCAGTGCTCTGTCACTCTCACAGGGAAGAAATTCCCCCTCACGTTCAGGCAGAACTGCCTGTGCTTCAATTTCTGCCCATTGCCTCTTGTCCTGTCACACGGGACAACTGAAAAGAGCTTGTCCCCGTCCCCTTGACAGCCTCCCTTCAGGGACTTGTACACAGTGATAAGATCCCCCCTCAGTCTTCTCCTCCCCAGGCTAAACAGGCCCAGCTCTCGCAACCGTTCCTCAGAGGGCAGAAGCTCCAGCCCTCTCATCATCCTCGTAGCCCTATGCTGGACTCTCCAGTAGCTCCATGTCTCTCCTGTACTGGGGAGCCCAGAACTGGACACAGGACTCGAGATGAGGCCTCAGCAGGGCTGAGGAGAGGGGCAGGATCACCTCCCTCCACCTACTGGCAACACTCTTCCCAATGCAGCCCAGGAGACCATTGGCCTTCCTGGCCACAAGGGCACATTGCTGGCTCATGGTCAATCTATCATCCACCAGTACTCCCAGGTCCTTCTCGGCAGAGCTGCTCTCCAACAGGTCAGCCCCCAGCTCATACTGGTGCCTGGGGTTATTTCTCCCTAGGTGCAGCACTCTGCACTTGCCCTTGTTGAACCTCAGGAGGGAGGTTCCTCTCTGCCCAGCTCTCCAGCCTGTCCAGGTCTCTCTGAATGGCAGCACAGCCCTCGGGTGGATCAGCCACTCCTCCCAGCTTGGGATCATCAGCAAACTTGCTGAGGAGGCCCTCAGTCCCCTCATCCAGAGCATTGGTGAAAAAGTTGAACAGGATGTTTTTTAAGGACGGAAAAGTAGATATTCAACAGAGGCACCATTTTTTTTCTTGCAGTTTATGTAAGAGGACCTAAAAGTAAGCTCCCTGGTAAGAATTACTTCCTACAGCTCCGGTATGAAACTCTGAGTCCTTTCTTTATCACAGTGTGTGGAGTTGCTCAGATAGATAATCCCTCATATGCCACACAAACAATATATGTAGAGATCACTGTTCTCCATAATTAGTAAAGGGTTCAGTCTAGCCTCAAAACATTATACTAAGAGTAACTAAATGGTTTTCAATACACTCAGCTATGCTGTTCTACACTGGGGCAGTACACTAAAGCCTACAGCAAGGATTAAAATCAAAGGGACCTATGTGCAGGTCCTGTATTCACTTTGCTGGACAATTTTTTAAGAAAAAAAGTATTGGTAAAGCAAAGAATGTTCCAGCAGATTCAATTTGACACTGTTTAGCCCTATTGCCAGAGGAGATGCAAACACCACTACAGCTTTCTGAAAACAAAATTAATTTCAGTGAGTAAATATTGACTCAAAGAACAGCCAGATATATCCAGCCAGTTAGAACAGCAAATAGCTACAACTTTCCACTCAGAATGGAGTTTACAGGAATACAAGAAATCCCAAAAGAGATGGACAGAGACAGGCTCTCAGCCTTAAAAATCATGCTTTCTCTCCTCTGGTCTTTGCTCACTCCTCTCGGGCCGCTGCCACCCATCATTAGCTGCAGAGCTCTGTCCGCTCACTGAGCTATGCTGTCTTCACAGCCTCAGCCTTAGCTACAGCTGCCTGCCATGACTGATGTGTTCAGTCTTCAGGAAAAACTACATACTAAACCTTCTGAGACGCTCACTTTTGCAGCAGACACCTCTCACCTGAAATCACTGACGTGCTTAGAGAAGACACTGCCCTAGAGAAGACACTATCGTAAGCACTCCTAGAGAACAGAGATTTGGAAAAAATTGTGTTTATGAGCCCACAATTCTATTTTAAGTGTGTGCACATATGCAAAGCACAATAATGATTTCCCATAATTCAAACATCTCAGTTGCATACCCAAATCATGGAAAGCTACTATATTGGCCATATTTTCTAGGGAGTTTTCACATTTGTCTTTTAAACTTCTCTCCACAAAAGTGTTCACGTGATACTTTTAGTAAGACTTGCTCAGAGCATTTGTTTTTCCACTGGGTAGCACATATGCACTAAAGAGAATCCAGTTTGACTTGCAGATCTCAAGTTAGATTTTTTTTATTAGAAAGGAGCAATAACATTATTGCATTTGTGTGGCAAAAATTTCTGAGGTGGAAACTGGAGAGATATTTGCCCTCGCACACTCTTACAGCATCTATAGCAACTAAGTGATGGTGAAGCTGTTACCCTCACCAACCAGTTCTGAGTGCTGCAACTTTTTGTTTCAATGTTTTCTGGAATATAGAAACATACACTTACTATAAACAGTAAATGACAACACATTGTATCTTCAGAAATGACAAAGTTTTTCTTCACAGAAGTCAGTGGAAGCAAGGGGTTGTTTCAACTGAAAGTCCAAAATACAAGAAATATAAAATGATATACAAAGGAACAATTTTTATGATTTTTCTGACATAATAAAGATCATTTTACTATGTTAAATGCTATTTAGAAGCTTACTAACATGTGGGAAAAAAAATGAACCCCAAATCCTTCATACTGTCATTGCAGTAGGTGGAGAAAAGCAAATCAGAAAATACCAAAATGTTTACAAAATCTCACCTTCATATTAAAGCTGATGGAAATTAATCCTTCAGGCCCACTTATTTTCTTTTAAAGCACACAGAATCTTATTTCTTCATGTAGAATACAAGTTAGATCAGTCTATTTACAGCTTAAGAAAAAATTGTCTATAAATTCACAAACATATCCAGAAATAGGAGACTGAAGTACTGCTCTTTCTGAAATAAATTTGTGGAGATGAGCAAGAAAAAACTTCTAAACAGAAAGCACAAATGAAAACTATAATATAACTGTACATATCAATAAAATCATCTCATCTGGAGAATTCATACACTTTAAATTTGACATAAAGACTAATGAACCTAATTCATTTTGTTAAGTCATTTTGAAATAAAAAACTTGGATTCATTTTTAAATTAGTAAAAAATACATGTTTGAAAGAGTCATCAAAACAACCTTTTTCAATTAAGAGTTTCTATTTCAATGAATTAGTATTTCATGCTGAAGTAAAATCATTCTTTGTTAGCTTTACTTGATCTCTCTGTATTAACTTATTAAATTCTATTAGGCCATCTCAATGTTTCCAGTTACCCACAGAGTCCCTTATAACTTTTTTCTTGTCCTTTTCTGACACAATCTCTTTTTTCTTTTTTTTTCCCTTTTGGTTTGACTGCATAAAGTGTTCCTCTTATAGCTAACATCTACCTTTGACGTTACTGGTATTACAAGTTGTGTGTGTACATGCTTGTTTATGGACATAAAAATTTTATATGTCATGTCTTATGAAAGCTGCAAAATTATTTACAAATAAAACCTTAAAAAAAGTAATTTATATGTTTAATAGTGTCAGCTTTTTTTGCATTTTATTCTATGGGGGTAACAAAACAAACAAACAATCATAGCCAAACTGAAACCACTCTCCTTACAACATAGTAGCTTTTATTGGAAATAATATAATGAGAGTTAATCCACAAGACTTTAAGCTCTAAAAACCAGCTAGGACCTAGGTAAAATAAGATTGATTTTCTCCTTTAATCATCAATGATCATTTCTCTTCATTAGATATTCAGATTCAGACCATGATGAAGGCATAAAACTAAGATAGATTAAGCAGAAAGAAAGATTGCTGTATTATTTCAGTACACTATCTGCTCAAAACCCAGTCTTGAAGTAATGAGGAGTCCTTTGGGGAAATGACGGAGGTGTTTCAGTGAAGGTATTTAAGAGGTTTAACAGTCCACCCTCTACTTGCCTATAGTTAGTGGTTTAAATATTTTATTTAAAGGAACATAGTTATTTATCAGGTTTCCTGAAAGACAGAGGAAGACCCAAAGAAATCTGAATTTGCTTAGATCATGAGAAATAATTAGATTATGAGCTATCAACTTAAGCATGTAATTACAAAGCTATCAGGAAAGCACAACTAATAAGATGAGTTTGCTATATGGTCATTGCTGACTTTTGCTCTCATCCCAGTCAAGGAACTGGCCTTGCAACCAGACAAGCAGTTTTAAAGTAATTAAAAGCTTGTGATATCAGCTGCAAGGTCCCTCTCCAAACCAAAAGCGTTTTTACTAACATCTAGCAAACTGCTAATAAGAATCAGGAATGAAACAGCTGGGGGCTGCAGAATCCCGTTGCTATAGAAACCACTGCAGGTGTGTGGTCCAAGGAATAATAAACTCCAGATTTTGAGAGTTTATAAAAAAAAATAAGGAAGAAAGGAAAAGAAGACAGAGTGAAATAAATATCACAAACCAAGGGCATTGCAAACACTTTAGAAAGGAGCACAGAATAGCATTGTTAAATGTGATCTGTCAGAAAGAACATTCCAGGGGACAAAGGGATTTAGGTGAAAGATATCGCAGACTATAAGCAAGTCAGAAAAAAAGGAAGAAGAAAACAGAACAGAACTAAACAAAAGAAAAATACCAACACCAGAGGGCACTGAAACAGAAATAAAATCTATTACAGGTCACTGAGTTCAAAAGAAACAACAGAAGAAAAAGAATAGTTCTGAAATTGATGTGGGAATCAGGACCTCATGGATTCCCTAACATAGTTTTAGTTCTTCTGGGCCAAAAATCACTTGAACATTAAGTCTCCCACATATGGCACATGGAACTGCTCTTCCCCAAATAAGAGCTCATCCATCTCCATACAGCACAGTGTAAGCATGATGGGTCCAACTTTCAAAGGTATTTAGAAACCTAAAACTGTAACTGGGGGAATTTCCTCAGCTCCTGAGCAGTTAATTCACATTCACATCAGCAGAAATGGGATACCTCATGATCTTGCCTGTTAAAGGAGTATTGAAATCCTAAATTTTCTTTGCGGTCTAATGAGGCAAATACGCAGCTCCAAAGTTGACTCAGCCAACCAAGATATCAGCTGCACTCTCTCTAGGAAGTTAATATTAGATGTCTTCAGAGCTGACTGTAAATAACACAAAAATAATGTGCTCATAGAATAGTTATTAATAGTTTACTTTTAACCTGGAAAAATACGGGCTCACATTGAAGAACTGTCTTAGGTCTTGAATTACTTTCTATATTTCAGTAGTGATCTAGCTAATTAACCAGAAACAATTAATGGATGTTACAAATACCTTAAAGATTTTGAAGGAAGTAGTTAAAAACCTTATCACAAAAATGTCCTGAAATTTAATAAAAATGGTTACACTTAAGAAAAAAAAATTAAAAGGACAAATAAAATGTGAGAATGACCATTTATGCAACAGTACTACAGAAAACTAGCTAGGATTACAGCAAACCACAAAACAAATGAGTTGAGAATAAAAGATGGCTGTCAGAAAAACAAAAGTAATTCTGGAATGAAGGTGAAGCATTGCATGAGGGCGCTGAAAAGTAACGATTTCATTCTACAAAGTAATGACAAGGCCACAACTGTGGTACAATATTTTAAGTAAAACTTGACCAAAAAAAGAAGGAGAATTCAAAGGAGGTATTTTTAAAAGTGGGAAAACAAAGGTATATGAAAAAAGAGAGAAAGAATTAAATTTGATTAACCCAGAAAAGGAAAGAAAAAGGAAAAATAGAAAAATCTTTCAAAGTATAAAAGATCATAATAAAGGAGACAATACTGATGTATTCTCCAAGATGCTGTGGGTTAATTTGAGGAAGGGACATTTTTTTATTTTAGTTTAAAGAAAATTAAATAAAAGAAAGCTTTTCAATATGGTGATAATCAAGGACCTAATCAGTCACTAGAACTGATTATCTAGATATTAGATACTGATTACCTAAGGAGGGTCTACACCCTCCTTACGGGAGATTTTTAAGAACAGCTTAGAAGCTCATCCCTGAAGGATAGCCTAGGTAGAAATATTACAGCTTCAACTCTGGAGGTAAAGAAAATTATGATTTTTGCCTGTATGTTATGCTTTATCTATTCTCAAATTGCAATTGCTTACTGACAAGAGACCATGACCGATATTTTTAAAATAATGGTCTTTAAGAGCTGGATTTGACTTTTGTCTAAATGCATCAGATTTCGAGTTTCTCCCACAGTAACTTTGAAAACATCCTGGCAGTAGAGTCATAGCAGATTCACTGTGTCACTTCCACTATTGTGGAGTTTAAAAAGCCATTGTACATTCTGCATTGTTGTGGCAAATAAGCATACCAAAATATCTCAGATAACTTGGATTTGAAGTAAAAGAAGGCAATGCTCTCAAAGTCGTGGAGTAAATATGAGAAAAAGGCTCAATTAACAGAGCTTAGGATGCGTAAGGATAAACTGATACTTGACAGAACTCAAACTGAGCTAGAATTTCTGAAAGGTATTAAAATAAATAGCAAAAAAAAAATTCCTACATTTTGCAAGAGTTTACAAGGTAAATCTCCTTAGCATTGGAAATGAGATTGCAGAGTTCCTAGCAAGGATGATGATGATGAATATGGGGAAAAAGGAGAACAGCTCATATGATTATGGAAATAGATACATTTGACGTGGGGTGAAACCCAGGGAACTCTCTGCACCCAAGTCAAGGCGATTTATATGCTATCTTGCCAAAATCTGACAAGACTAGAACTTGGAATCATATATTCAGTATCATATTTTTCTAATAAATCTCTCCAGAGTAAATTTACTCTCTATTAGAGGTAAGTCTTTATACTAATGCCTACAAGAGGACAGGAAGAGCTGGATTGGGTGCCCATCCCTCTGAGTAGGTAATTTGGGTTCCCTGCCACTATTCGGTCCTCTAAGCACTATTCTGTGCTTGAGGAGATGAGTCCTCTCCCATTATGGGCCTCGGTGTAGTTGGGGCAGGGTGTTATTCAGGTTCCCTTACCTGCTATTTTCTCTCCGTGCTCCTTTGTGCTCATCATTTTATCACATAACTTAACAGGCTACGGAGTTGTATTTCAAAATGAAAAAATGAGTGTGAGCTACCCAGCGATGTATTTAAACTAAAAATTAGAATGTTCATAGAATTGCTCAAGGTTTGTTCTGAAACAAACATTAGATAAATACAGTGCATGGAGCTCAATCACTTTTAGAAGAGATTTTAAGACAGACTCGGATCTACAGTAAGATTTGGAACTTGAAGACCAAGATGTCTGTTTTGATACCAGGAATACATGATTCAAACTGCCTTCCAATGCACAAGATACAAAATTATACAGAATACATGGTTTTAAAGCCAGACATGCGATGAAACCTAAGGGAAGGCTATTAGGATTTCTGGTGTTACAGGTGATGGCAAATGGTACTAAAAAGACATATGTACACAGCGCAGGCAGACAATCACACATCCTCTCTGCCTACACTTTGGGAAACCAGCCAGGCCAGAAGCAGTCTAATCATGCTAGTGTGGGATTAAGTTTGAACCGATGTGCCAACACCAGTGGCCCAAAAGAAGCTCTAGGAGAAGAATTCTTTTTTACAGCCTACACCTTCCTTGGGCAATTCCTTCTCAACCCCTCTCCATCTGAAATACTGGGCTTTGTCTCTCTCCTGACCCTAAGCCTTCAGTGGAGACCAAGGCACAGGCTAAGCCTCATCCAGGGACCTCTATCTCAAGCCCAGATGAAAATGTTCTCAGGGTGAATTCATTTGCAAATGCATTGCACCTTCCTTTTGTAGCCTCTTTGACCCCAGTATGACTGGAGCTCTAAGCTTTGTCTCTCTCCCAACCCTAGCACAAAGCCTGTGCTTACTGAGACCTAGCCAAGGACCTCCATCAGTGGTCCAAACAAACAAGATATCAGAGGGAACACTTTTTACTGCATAAATCCTTAGAAGCACCTCTGACTCCAGCTGTTGCTCTAGGCTTTGTCTCTCTCCTAACCCAAACCTTACTCCCAACCTAAGCTGATCCTCTGTGCAAGGATTCACAATGCTGGTCCAGTTGAAAACAACACTTTTCCTTGGATGCCCCTTTGAGCCCCAATATTACTGGAGCTCTAGGCTTTGTCCATCTCTTAACTCTGAGCTCCTCTTAACCATTAGTCTACCCTAGGGCTGGGCTGAGCCTTAGCTGAGGATCCCTTATCTGGGAAACTTTCTCTTGGAAAGTTCTGTCTGCAGCCTGCCCCTTTGCTGGGCAGCCCCTGCTCAACACTTCTTCAGTTGCAGCTCAAGGCTTCAGGGAGAGAGATGGTCTTGGTGGAACAGTGGACACTGGTCCTGTAGGAAGAGTGAGTGCTATGCCCACCTTTTCAAGAGAATGAGGTTTAACTCAGCTTTTCTAACACTGGTAAGCTATATACAGAGAGCTGGACAAGCTTTATCACTTCACACAGGTTAAGAAAAAGCACCATGTGGACTTAGAAAGAGATCACAGCCAAATCAAAGCACAGAGCTAAAGCATCTGTGTAGCATCACCTAATTATTGACAGAGATTATTTCACAGTATTCTCACAGGTCCAGTCATAGAGGATTCACAAACATGCTTTAGAACACAATTCATGGCAGTGGGTTCAAAGCGCTTTTCTGCTATTTTATTCTAAATATCTCTACAAGAGATTATTTTTGCTATTCACAAGGATATCTGTGCAATTTACATATCCCATATTCTGATGCACTTGTATCACCATCATCTCTTTTGCTTGTAAAGAGGAGCCAAAAGGCCTGTTCTGGTACAGCTTTGGAGAGAGCGGCCGCAGTGTGGTTGAGAGTACATTTCCTAATGGCTGTTTTAAAAGAAAATAGTCAGTTGGCCAAGCATCAAGTTGCTCTACAGAGGGATGTTTCAAAAAGTGACTACCAAAAATACATTAATAAACTTACAGTAGTATTTTTGATATAAAGGCTCTAACTTACTTCCAATTGCTAAATTTCTGGAAATAACACAAGCTATGACTGTATAGCCTTGAGGGATTGTAAGAAGTGTCACAGTTCTCCAAGCCAGCGAGGATAAATCTCGACAGGCTGCAAGAGCACAAGCAACCATAAACTTCTTCATCTGCCCCACAGTTCACTTTTTATAGTTCACAATACAAATGATTAACTATTCTTTACGGCTGCCTACCCTAGCCATTCTGCTTTGCAAAAACAAACAAGGGACATTTCATCCTGCAACATCAACACCTCAAAGTTACAAAAGTATTAAACAATGCAAACTGATTTGTAACTCTTAAGAGCAGGAAAGACTGCCAGCTCCGTGAATGCAAAGCCAGTATTCTTGGCATCAAAACTCCGCAAAACACTCTTTTCCACAACGAAGCTAAATATTAGTCTCTAATAGAGGGAAAAGCTCTCAGGTCTAAGGTTAAGCCAATCTCATCAGTAGAGTAGGACTTCAATGTTGGCTGTTTACCATCATCTTCCACACACTCTCCTCAGCAGTCTCCAGTGGCAGCTCTGTAAACACTGGAGGCTGTAACTATTCAAACTTATCTTAAAGGTTATACCTTTAATTACACCTCTCTTTCCCTCATTATTCTCATACTGCTTTATCAACAAATGTTCCTCTGGTTAAGCCTTTATAGATTTGAATTTGAATTTAGGAAGAGCTAAAGTGATTGTGCTGAGGTGATTTTAGGATTACAAAATCCAGTTCGTTGACTTCTGCTCACCTGCAGATGTAATCTGCAATTATTGAAGCATAAGAAAAATCAGAAGCTGAAACTAGCTGTTGTAATAGGTAAAATGGTGATGAAAGGAAATCTTCCTAAGTAAATTAATTGTTGAGACAAATTGGTGAGACAGTTTCCTTTTGGGACAAGTTTAACAGATTGAGCTGCTGCTGCTTGTACTCTTCTGTGGATATAAAAGTCTTTAAGTCTTTAAGGGCCTCAGTCTACAATGAAGTTGAAACCAAGACTTCAGTATAAGCAGGACCTGTGCTCTCTCTCCTCGCTCCTCTAACACTTTAGCTTAGATTACAGAGAAACAAATTTCTTTAAGTTAATAGGAACTCACCATACTCAAAGCAGGATCTTGCTGTACAGAAAGTTTAGCAAAATTATCAACTATTTTTAGAGGCTTCATTGGGGCAAGTAAAAAGTTTTTATTAGTATTTCATAGAATTAGATGCAAACTCATTGTGTTAGAAAGCTCCTGCAGTTAGTGAAGTGCTAAGTGCAAAAGTTGTTTCTCTTTCCACTTTCTTTATTCAATACTGCAAAATTTATACATGAATGATGTATATGGAATGCTAAGAAGAAAAAGAACTACTCTTTCTTGCTTCAGAAAGGACTGATGGCTTCAATAAGACTTCTACATACTGATATCATGAGTTAAAAAAAAATCTTTCCCTCTCTCTCCCTCAAGCCAGACAAAGAGCAACACATAGTATAATAAAATATCAAAGGTAAAAATAAGTGCCAGATAAAATGTTGCTTGACATTTACTGAAATCTCAGAAACACTAAAGGAGCTTATTTTCCACATCTCCTCCAAAAAGTCATTGAAAACAGAACTTCTGAGAAAACTTCCTGTTCATTTCTAAGAAGATGTACATTTAAAACAATCACAGATGTTTCTTCATTTTCTTCAAAAAAGAGGAGAGTCAGATTGCCCAGATCCAGGGCATAAGCACAGCACTTGCATTTAATGAGGTGTAGTCTATCCTCCCTGGTCTGTGGTCTTCCCTGCTAATTGGCATATAAAACCAAACTTTTGTTTGAGCTACGAACCATTAAATAAAGTTGGAGAAAGAAACAAATCCATTTGGGGGGCTGGATGGAAAAATGTAAAAGATATCTCCAGCTTGGTATGATACTTGTTGGTTAGGCCAAGCAGATGCTGAGAAAATCTATGCAGATAAGATGCATGTTATCACAATGCAAAGGCCTTTATTTTCTCTAAACACCTTTCCTTTTCTGCAAAATGTAAATATTTTGTGCCAGGGATCATATATGTATATATGATTTCATATCAAGCATGTAACAGTTCACAGTTAAGGTCTGCTCGTAGCTAATCACCAGCCCTTCAGATGGAATGCAAATTTGAAAACCTGAAGGATTTTGTATAAATACCACTACGAATAGGTGCTATGGAAAATCCCGCAACCAAAGTCTAATCTGTTTCGTGTGATCACATCAGTTGCTTGTCTGTCATTAGAACAAGAGGAAATTAACCACCTCACTTTTTTTTATATATATATATTTATATATACACACACACATATATATATAAATCTTAGAGTTTCCTTCCTCTGGAGATCTATCGAGTTAATGAAGAGATAATAGATTATACCTGAATTTGAAGCTAAAAACAACCCAAGACTTAAATTTTGAAACCTCTTGAATCTTTGCAAACTGGACACTATTCAATACGAGAAGCCACAACTCACAATCACTTTCAGTTTTTCCTACAGTTATGTATGGCAATCTGTATGGCAAGAAAGTGCCAGAAAAGGAAAAGTTGCATCTTAAAGAAGAACACGGTTCAACTTTTGTTAAGGATAATGCTGTAATGCTTATAACCTCCGAAGTTCAAACTTGCCCTGGTTAGCTTTTGATACATTTTTCTTCGCAATGTCTTTACTATAAATAATATTTAAAGCAACACTACGGCAAACATTAATTAAATGCTTAAGTGGATGGAACAAGTCACAGAAGATGCACTTGTAGGATTGGACCTTAAATTGCACTATCATTCCCCTTCTGACATTATACAGAATATTGCCTATATGTCACCTACTGAAAGTTGCACACTGTTGTTTGTTTTCTTCCTCTACTGCCAGAACCAGCGCAGATGGTACCACCAGATTAATTAAAATCACCCCCCAGTTTCATCTGCAGTTTGTGTTCTGTATTGTTCTCTCACTTAGACTAAACTCCTTCTGCTTATTTGTTTTCAAGCATTACTTTTTATTTTTAAACAGCATACATCTGCTTTGCTCATTACAATAAATATTTTACATGCACATTATGTAGACAGAGATTCTTGCAGAAAAGGGCTGCCATGCAGTTTTCTGTATCTGTTGCAAAGGACATTGTACTATAAATCAGAGCTCTGCATGAAGCTAGTTTCGCTGTTATTTTGCCTTGTAAGCAAGGGAAGCCTGTGAGATTAGGACACTCATTGACAAGGTGTCAGCAAAGTTCAGCAGAAGATATTGATTCCAAAGGGAAAGGAATAAAAGTTAAATATGACAATTCAATTTTAATGTAATTATATATTTATATTAGCATTTTTAATATACTGACTTCCACCATTAAATCTTAATTCCTTAGAAATTACCACTAATTGTTTCTCTCTTTTTTATATATAAATAGTGTACCAGATCTAATTTATTACTGCCTTTGTGCCTTGAAAAAAAGGATGGCTTTCACCAGCTGCTCTCAGGAATCATTTAACATTTCATATTTTCAGAAGAATGAATCTCAGTTGAATATTCAGCTTTGCTGGAGCTGACCAGTGAAAAAATTGGACACATCAATTCCTAAAGGCTTCTTCAATTAACACAAATTACAAAATGTTACTAGTCTTCATATATTAGGTATTGATAAGTGATACAAAAAGCTGAGTGTGTGGTAATGAAGTAGATGTGCAACAGAGCAGCTGTTATGTCTCTGCCATCAACTCCTAGGCAGCTTCAGGAAGTGCAGCCTCTATTTTTAGGTAGAAACATTGACCAGATCATTAGGTGTAACCATCCCTCAGCTGGACATAACTTCAGACTTTATTGTCTGTTTGCACAGCTTAGTGCAGGCTATGAAGGTTGAGTCAATAAGGAACAATACTCTCCTCTGTCCCCACAGCATAGTCATTAGCTCAGGCCATCCCCTTAGTTATCCAGTCTCAAAGCAAGTGAGGAAAAGTGTCAGAGAAAATTTATAACCATGGGAAGAAAACTTAAATAAGATTTTCAGGTTTCTGAATGTCACAGCGGTCAAAGAGGTTTCCAAAGGGGATTTTTTCCTGTAAATTCTTAGCTCTAATTGATTTAAAAAAACAAAAACAAACCCACTGTCACTCAGGACTCCATCCCCACCCAGTGCAACTAGCATTGCTGGGGAGCAACACAGGAAAGTTGTAGGCACGAAGCTTTTGTGGAGAATGGAGCTAGATTAACAGATACAATAACCAAGCAAATAGGAAGAGCCAGTTTCTGGCCAGCTCTGAACTTTACCTACTCTTCTACTTTTAAATTTATAAATGTCTTATCTTTGGCAAAATGCTCATTCATAGCTATTTTGTAATTTCAGGCAGTTGCTGAAGAGACAAGTTTATTGTTTTCTATACCTACAAGAGGGCATTAAAGGCATCAAAGCACGCTGATAAAAACAAGCTCTCGAGTAAGGATGAAGACTGGATGAACAACAGTAGAGGTCTTTATGGAACCTTCTAGTTTTGTGTTCACTCCCTTCCTTCAGAGTCTACCAGTCTATCATCCAGTATGATAAACCAGTACAATGTTAGATGTTACATGCTATGTGTTTTGCAGTGAAATATAACCCTGGCAAAATCCTTGCCCTTTTCCCCTTATATTGATTGTTGTGGCTATTTTGATGATGCCCTATCTTTGATTTGCTCTCCGCTAGACCTTTCTTGTTCAGTACTCATCTGCTGCCAGACAGAAGGAGGTACAATCTTCAGTTCTTATTTGGTCTGCTGTCATCCTGCACTTCTGCATATGCAATATGTTCTTCAGGAGAACAGTCAGCAGGGTGGTACCTCACCAGCACTAACCTTCTCAGGAGCAAATGGCCCAAGGCATCCTGTTTTGTGGCAACAGGCACTGTTACTGCTTATGTATGGTTACTGCCCATATGTGATTTAACAAAATTTAACCTTGCACAGAGTACCAGGTCAGGTTGCTGTATTTGCAAGGGATAAGAGTAGTAGAGGTAAATGAATGGAAAACAAGTTTGAGAAATGATTGTATTTTTGCAAGAACAGCAGTTTTTACCCCTATGATGAAGGCATCCATATTCTATGGCCATCCTCTTCGTATCTTTTGGCAGCACAAAATGAAAGAAGCAATAAATCACAGAAGAAATCATGAATCATTATACAAGGAAAAGTTCAGAATCATATGTAGTTACCACACTCACTGAATTGCATCATTTTCATGTTTAAATACAAAAGCATCTACTCTGCATCTGTTTGTAGTGACACACTCTCTCCACTCATGATTCCCAGCAGAGAAGGGAATTATGAGTTATGATCTTTCTTCTTTAATCTCTAGTTCTACTTGTCTAAAAGAAATGTGATACATTTTGCTGCTTTGGTGCATTTACAAGGCAACAAAAAGCTTTTTAAAGATACAAATAGTGTCAGTCTTTTTCAGACAAAAAATGATTAATTGCCCTAGCGATCATTGCTCCTGGAGGCAAAACTAAACTCTTTATTCACCTAAATCTGGGAGTGCAAGCATCTCCAGAACCTGCACTTGTTTTGGGTAAAAAAACCAGCTCAGATCTTGCTGTATTCTGAACAGATCATGACTGCAAATCAAATGAATTGATAAAACTGAACCACCTCAAGTGCTAGTTCTGTATTTTTTTTTTTTGGGGGGGGGGGAGACTTAGTAGTAGTACTAATATTCAAGGTGAGTTTCTTAACCTATAAGAACACCACCACCTCCACAATGGCATTTGCTAGTGTACCTTAACCACTCCAAGAGTTTGAAATATAAACCAGTATATTCTATCATACAGAAGATGCTAAAAGGTTGTGATACACTTACACTTGCTAAGTGCCTCTTCTTTCCTCAATACAAGCGTCTGTTCACACTCAAATATTCTGTGGAAGATGTACTAAAACAAGCTAATTATTTTGGATGTATGAAACTGTTCTAAACTAGAAAACTGTTCCTTACTGATGAAAAGTTTTGAGTACAGAATAAAACAGGAGTGGACCTGGCTGGAAGGAAAGCATTTATCTCGGATTTGTAATGCCAGCAAAACAGAACATGGACAGAAAATCAATAACACTCGTTAGAGCTTTATCTACAGCTCAGCTCTAAAGTGACACTAAACACAAACTTTACATGATCCTGGATGAGACTGGTCAAAATATCTAGCAAAGAACATACTGACTCATTTGACAAGACATGCAGACAAAACAGAAAAGAAAAGCCTCATAAATATCCTTTACAGAATAATCAAAGATTTTCTTGCTGGAGTTATGCTTTACAGTTTGTTTGCTTGTTATCTTTCATTTTGTAAGTTCTTCTTTTGCTTTCTCTGCAATTCTGATATAGTTTGCTTTCCCTTCAGATAGCAATTCAAATCTGATCCAGAAATTAGTCTGGGGTTCTTGGGACTGTTAGCATCAGAGAACAGAATTAAAGCCACATACTTGGATGACATAAATTTGAATGCGACGTATATATCGTACAGGGACGATACAACTTTCCTTAAAACACTGAAGGACGGCTGACCAACAAATGCAAAGGAACACGTTAACAATCCAAAGAAGTAAAGCATTACTAAAATCATATTAAAAATCCTAAGTAAGGTGGGAAGTAAGGTTATGAACATATGAACGATTTTCACAATCAACAAAAGACTCCAAGTCAAAGATGATGCAAATAAGAGCCATTTTTTTTCTACAAATCTTCTTTTCTGTTTCTATATCCTGAAGCCTAGGAAAGAACTCAGTAACACAAAGTTGTTATAAAATAGCTACTTTAAGCTCTTAACCAACTTTTACCCCCTTCTTATAAATCAAGCTGACATTTATAAAGAAATGTAGATTTTATAAAGAAGGTAAGATGGAGAAACTACTGCCTTAATAGAGTCAGCTTGTTATTATCTTGCATAATGAAGTGCCTGGCTATCCCAAACAACAGAACGCTCAGACAAGAGTTATTGCTGAAACACAGAGCAAGCACACACGCACTGGATCCCTGTAATGCCACTAGGATCTCCTGTACAGTGTTCCAGGATCCAAGAGAGTTTGTTTATTAGTGGCCAAACCTGAGCTGACATTGCATGTTTATATAGTCCCGTTTGCCACAGTATAAATGCTTCCACAGCACTGAGTATGGAGATGCTCAGGTTCTTAAAGCTGAATGTCAGATAAGGTCAACATCGAAGGAGACCAGGCAAGCTTTAGGCAGCCAGGTACTGGAAGTCTAGTACTGAGATGGCTGATGGCTTCAATTCATGGCATCTGAATATCTCCGTGCCATATGAAAACTTGGCCTGGAAACAGTAAAATATACTGGCATAGTATTGCAGCCATACCAAATTTTGATCAGTGTTAGCAGAACCAGTCACCAGCACAGTATCTGTACTGGAGGCATAATATGTCCATCTAAGCAACCTATGAACTGCAGTCACTGCACTGGAAGTTTTTGTTCATTTGATTTTTTTTTTTTTTTTTTTTTTTTTTTGAGAAGAAAAGGCTTCTTGGGTGTGTGAATAGCCATAGCAGCATTCCAGTGCCTACAAGAAGGTTATCAGGAAGGTTCCAGTTGGATACAAAGAAAAAGTTCTGCATCATGAGGACAGCCAAGGAGTGGGACAGGTTGCCCAGAGAACAACCTGGATGTCTTCAAGACCTGACTGGAAAAACTGAGCAACCTCACCTGCCCTTACAGCAGACTCTGTTTTGATCAAGGTGAATCAAGGAATTCCAACTTGAATTATCCTATCTTGATCAATGTTTCTGTGCATTATTGCAGAATTGCATCCAAATTAGGTTGTAACACAAAATTGGGTGACAGATTTATGCATTAATTTTAACAGTAAAATCCTACAAACACATGAAAACATCAAAACCTTCTGGTAAAACAGGCAGTGGGTAATGAACAGACATTCCTCTTGTTAAGAAACTCAGAAAAACTGAAATGAATATTTTGCCATATTAAAAAAACGAGTAATTTGTAAATAAAAATGCATTACATAATTTTTCAGATCTCAGGAAAAATAAACCTGAAATACTTTGAAAGTGTGTATTCAAAAGGTGTCAACAAATTTTGAGGATTTGAGATGAGATTTCCCAAACTGTAGAGAAAAATACCTCAAAGACAAGAACACTTTCAAAGTACAGAAAAAATCAGCTTGTCCTTATGAATAAGCACTACTGAGGAGAGACAGGAATCTCAGAAAAAGTGGTTAGATGAAGAAAATATGCATGTCTAGACAAGGTAAAAAAAAGAGAGGCTACAATAAATGCAAAATATTTTACTTATTGCAAACAAAAGCAGAGATAATAACACTGCACAATACCGAATTTTAAGATTTTGAAATTCTCAGAAATAACTTTTCATTTTGATTTCTTGCTCCATATAACTTTATAATTATATATTTTACATTATGACAAGAGTAAATTAGTTACAGAAATTGAGACAAATTGGATACAACCTGCCAGATCAGTGATGTTTCATTTCCATGTCACAGAGGGTAATCACTTAACAGTTTTCTCCAGTCTGAAAGCTTTTATCAGATTCAGTAATTGGCTAGCCATATAACAGAATGATACTGTCTGAACCAACACATTTTTTCTAAACAATTAGAAGTACATAGGAATCCACTGTTAATGTGCTGTTAGCATATTCCACAAAATGTAGGTAGGAATAACAAATGTCATTATTTCACTAGAACAACAATTTCTCTCTTTTATAGAAAGCCTCCAGGCAAAAGGCAGACAAATGAATAATTCCAGCATTTTTAGATCCAATGCTGAATAGCCTGGAGGGCGGTATTAAAAGTCCTGAGTGCAGGATGAGTCCCTCTATGAGACATCAGGAGGGACCCTGCCTCTGCAATGAACCCTGCTTCTTTCAGCTGCTTTGCTATTTCCTCGACATCCCAGCCTCCTTCATCCTGTTTAGCCAGTAAGTGGTCAATAAGGTGAGGATAGAAAGCCGTGGATATGCATTTTACCACTAACTTTGCATTGAGGAGCAAGGAAAGTATTTCAGCATCACAGTTGGACTCATCAACCTACAAAGAAAGAAAAATCCACAGTAATTAAAAATGAATTACCCAATACATCCATCAACAAGAACATATCATGACTGCCGTAACTGCACAGCCTGACCTTGAAAGCGAGATGACACAGTGTTCTGCGTGGATTAATGACAGTGATGCATACCTTGCGTATTTCAAAATATTTAAAGCTGTACCTTATACAGTTCCTAGTACATTAATAAAAATAGTCAAGTTGCATAAGTTATTACATACTAAGGAAGGAAGATGCTTAACAGCCCAAGATTACATGACAAGTTTTACAGATTTTTGACAGGTTCTCAGCCCTCAGTGCAGAATGGGCAACACCTTTATCTCCATATGAAGAAAGACGCTGAGCTAGGTCAAATCAGAACAAATTAGATTTCAGACACCTTATTAATATGATACATTGCATTCCGTGCAGACAACATTCTCAGACTCAACCAGGTTTTCTAAAGTTTTGGCATTCACAGCAAAGATCAGATTTTCCAAATTATACAGCTTATTTTTAAAAGATTTGGAGCATACACCTCCTACCACTGTGAGGCACCCTGAATGCCTCAAAAAAGTGGCTACTTGTTTACCTTGACAAGATATTCTCTTGAAAATCTAGACTTATCACTTTACAAATCACACTACAAATGATTTTAAATTCTATTTTAGTTAATTTATGAAGCTTCTCTCCTAGGTTCCTTGAAATGCAGTGTTGTTTTAATCGGTGTTCTACCACTTCAAGAACTGCAACAAAACAACACACAACAACAAAGAGCCAAATGAGTGGCAGATGATGGTCATTTTTCTAGGACTGCATCCACATGCCATCAAATAAAATACACTAACCAAATGGTTGTATTTATAAAACTATTTTTCAGTTAAAAAAAATCTGTCTATTCAGCCTCTGTTCTATTTTCTAAAGCATTTTGGTTCTACTTTATGTGGCTGATATCAGAGTATCAGTGAGTAAAAACAATCCTATGATCCTCTGATTTAGTACCACTTCTCAAGATCGATTCAGCTGCCACTGTTGAGGGAGCGCAGGAAGCAACTACTATGAGCCAAGAGATCTGTCACGGACATTTGATAATTGAACTTAAGACACTTTAGATCTAATTAGCATCACAAATCATTTAATTCTGATTCTCTTCAGGACAGCATGTAGAGTGTCTTGCTCTCTCTCTTCTAATTCAAGCTCAAAAAGCGCAAAGCTTAGCTTCTTCATGTTCTTGGCACCATCCACCCCCAGGACATTACAATGAGCATGTTGTAACAGGAACTTCTCACTTATAACCCAATTCTTCATTCCACAAAATTTCCATTGCCATTTTTTACAGAGTGAGATGTAATTAATGATACCAATTTAGAGATTTTTTTTAATCATTATTTATTCTTCCAGGAAAATTAAACTTAACTATGATCTACTAGTCCAGAAAACCAAATCAGCTGGTAAAAATCTCATACATTGTGACAGACCATGAACACCATTTAACTTTGGTCATCAAGGTATAAATCAGAACAAGTACAAAACTTTCACTTGAATGCACATCATGACAAGACACCTAACTTGGGAGAATCAATACTCTGTTTGTATCTAGAGAAACACAGAGAGTTCATAAGAAACTATTAGCAAGTTCCATTGAAGTCAATGGGAAATCTGCCACTAACTTCAAAAGAAAGTACTTCCTTTGAAGCAACCACAAAGTCTCTTAGAAGAAAGGTATTGATTGTATCTGAGTACTTTAGACTAAGGAATGATAATGAAGTTTCTCTTCTGTTAAAGAGCTGAGAAGTCAGTATGATGACTGAAAGGATGCATGCGATAAGCACAGGAAATTAAATAATTTGTTGATCTATATTTTGGAAGAGATGAACTCTTTACAATATTAAATATAATTAAAACAGGAAAGAGACTGAACATGAAATACTGTAGTATGAAAAGCTACTATACTTCATCAAGCACAATTCTTCATATAAAAGATTCCAGGCGTAGCTATTCTCTAAATAACCCTTTTTCCTACATGTTAACCCATATTTACCATCAATAACACATGATTATTACTTTACATTTATTATTTTCACTTCTTTTGGAATTTCAGGAGTCATTGAGAAAAAAAAGGACTGATTTATCACATTAATCAGGAAAAGAGACTGCAGTTTCACCCTAATGCTACTTCCTCATGATTTCATTTAGGTATTTGTTTTTCTCTTCTTTCCACTGAAAGCTAAAAATAATCTTGATTTCTCCAAGTCTTCATCATTTTCACAATTAGCTAAACAAAAGACACTTATGCTAATGCAGTAATGCAGCTCTAGCCTTAGTTTACAGAACAGTTCCCAGAAGGGTAGGGATGCCCACTTTGTTTACTATTTAAATCCTTAGTTATTAAATAATATTCTAAATTTCCACATGTCAATTATGGACATATTTCCCTGCTGAAAACAGACTGATTAAATAAAATTCCTAATGTTGGCATTGTATAACATACCACACAGCACCCTAAACCGTTATGTAGCCAGCTCTCCTCTTTTCTGAGGTAGGGGTTTGGAGTGATGCTCTGTCCCACCTCTGAGCTCCACATGCTCTATTCTTGACCTGCACGGAGGTCTCAAGTTTACACAGTGTTTCAGTGTTTGATTTTATGAAAATAAAAATGTCAGTAATTGTAATAATGAGATTAACAACAGGATGTGAGGTTTGATTTAAATTAGTATTTTGGGCTATTATTCAGTCAATAAAAAGTATTACAGATTAGTGAAATTTCGTACACTGAAACCCTAGAAACTGGAGACAGACAAGTCTGAAAGTAAAATATCTTTTAACACAAGACAAAATACAAGATAACTAAATCACTCATAATCACTTAGACATATGAGCTATACTTATGGATACGAAGATGCCAGCATATAATACAAACGCATAGCAACACACATAAGCACAAACAAAATCACTATGTTATTATACATATACACAAGAGCATATAAAAAGCTCTTGGCTGTGGCTGACAGCTCATACTTAAGCTCGAATGGTACAACAGAATAAACTGATTAACAGCGGTTTCCATTTTCTGACTTCAAAGCTGTTAGAAGATCTGGTCAGCAAGATGAAACCTCTGTAATGCTTTTTTTCTCCAGGCAACTGGATGAAGACATAAGATGGCAACCAGACCTTGTGAATACACTTTACGTGGCGAAGAGCACTGTCTATTTCTGCAACGCCGTGATAAGTTTGAGTCTGACAAATGTGGGAGGAACACAGAGAAGTCGGTGTTTGATGCGAAATTTGTATAAAAATAGTCAGCTGAGGAAGCTAGAATATCTGTTTGTTTTTACCAATTTTGCAACTCCATATCATGCCAGTATGTTGGATATCAGGTGTATAGGAAACATAATTAATCAATCTAAATAAAAAAAATGCACATGCACAAATTACTTAGCAATAGCTATATAAATCATACTTGTATATATATATATATATATATACATATACACATACATATACACACACGTATATATACTTAAACTAATATACTGAAGAGCAAAGTTTGGATAAAATTATAAAAATAAGATTTTAAAAAATAAATCAAACTAAATGTATTTTAAGACTACATAACATAAATTTAAAATTCATTTTAAATTACAATCATCATTAAAGCAAAAACTTACTAAAAAAAATAAAGCTAGATAAAGACAGCACATATTTAAAAGTAAAAAAAAAAAATATAGGGAGTGTTAATATGTGTAAATGGCATTTGTGAAGAAATAACTCAGCAAGTTGGACTCTAGGAGTCTCCAATCTAGAAAAGAGGCAGCTTAGAGAGTATACAACAGAGATCAGAATGTGAGCACACAGGGATTGATTAAGCTTTTTTTCCATAGCACAAAAACTATGAATCATCAAATGAAACTATTAGGATCAGATTAAATTAGGATCAGAGTAAATAAAAGGAAATAGGCTTGGGGAAACTGGACAGGATCAAAACAGACAACCACAGAGAGTTACTTAGTACACAAAGACACACATCTAAAAATAACTGGAAGCTGAGAGAGTAACTCAGGAAGAGAGCCCATATATTTTCCCTGTTCTTATTCTTCCACAGGGTTGCAATTATTGCCTCTCTTGGACACGGGATACTGGTCTAGATGGACTTTTGATCTTCAGTGATTATACTTAAGATATATGGCTTTACATAAGACTAGCCATATTGCAAAGTTTTATAATTTTTAAATATAAATTCAAAACCACCTTAAAGGTTGTTTTTGCTTGCTAATGACTTGAATCATTATTGAAATGTTATTTAAATTAGTACACACAGGTTGCAAGTATATACTCCTAGCATAAACATACCAAATATTAGCCTACAGTAGACAAAGACTCTCTAAATGCATTATATTTTCTTTTTCAAAATCCCTCCTTTGATAAGACTTGTAAAAAAGAGAGTAAAATTCAATTAAGATAATTACTGAAAAGCAACCTTACTATCCCACTATTAAAAAGCCGCTTCTTCTGGGCAGAGAGCAAAGGCATGTTCTTATTAATGAGTCATTTCTATCTGCTTGCATATGTAATACCTTTACTATCTTGAGATCCTAACCAAGTCTTAAAGCACTGGTTCCAGCCAAGTAACTATAGCTGATCCCCAGAAGCAGTTTCTTAGTGATACGGCATGCAGCTGACTGCAGTTTAAGCAGCTCTCAGAGATGCAAATACCTGCTACACAAGTGAATAAACAGTCAGTTTCTTTACCGTGTGAACATGTGAATAAACCATAAACCACAACTCAGAGTATACAAGTATACACTGTGGAGAAAAATCGCCATGTCTATCTGGACTTTCATGCTGAGGATACTGAATCTTCCATTAGTGTAAATCCTGTTACTTTTATGAGGCTTGAAAGGAGAAGCTTTAGCCATCTTTCCTTCAATAAGATTTAACAGCACAGATTTAGTGTGGTGCCCACACATATAGTGTGCACGGGCACAAAGAAAAGAACTAATAGAGATACTTAGGCTAGAAGAGGAAATCTTGCCTTTTTTCTTTAATTTGCATACCTGTCTAGGTAATAGCTGAAATTTACTGCTGAAATCATTCAAAATGTGGGCATTCATATGGTATCTCTGATGACTAGCTCACTCTTTAAATTTAGATTGTGATGACTGATACCTTTTTATGGTAAATGTGCATATTCATCTAGAAAATGAGAGATGCAGCATAAAATCAGAATTGCAACACGTGCTCTCACCATTTATGTTGAAACAGTGTCACAGCATTCAGCTTCAACAGGGCCTGTACATTTTATCAAATGCCTCTAATACAACATTTATAAACGGTTCTGCAACTACAGACAAACCACGTCTTGCAAAAGTTCCCTTCAACAAGAACAGAAGCAGATACTGTGTCCATGAGCCTTAAATCCTTTCTGCATATGTTCAACAGGAAGGGTACAGAGCCCTCATCTCAGACTCCTGCATGCTGCTCCTGGAGAAGACATGGCGTTCAACCTTTTTCCACATTGCCTGAGGCAAATGTCCAGAACAAGCAGTTGTGCAACTGGTACCTATCCCCTACCACCAACTGCTCTGTTTCCGGATCAGAATGGTGGTTTATGTATTATGCTGAACTCAGTGATGGCAGTATAAAATTACTAAGGTTTAAGTATGCCTGCCTGGAGCTTTGTCATCAGCTTAAAGATGTTATGAACTGTAAATGAGCTCAGACTTGAGGTACTCAGCTCTACCAAGGCAGCAGCACTCTGGAGCAAGCAGAAACAGCGAGTCTGTAAGTTTTTAAAAAAAGCTTAGATGCAGAACAGGTGAGTAAAGGTCAGCTCTGCCAAAGACGGCAGCTCTTCTAATATACTCAGAAGAGGATCTTTAAGCATCTGGGAAGCTTTCACTGCTGAGGCCTCCAAAATTTCATATGACCCTGAAGGCAAGAATTTTGTGCATCTGCTTTCCAGGAAAAAATGTATAGGACTAAGACCACATCTTATATCAGTACCCAATATTTTTATTGATTGCTAATATAGCCTACATGGACATTATACCTATACGCTAATATAGCCTACATGGACATTATACCTATACATGATAGGACAGAGGCTACCAAAAACCTCTCCCCTATTGAGAGAATTTTGGACAAGCAAGAGCAGATTAGAAGGTTCCTTTTTTCTTATAGAATAGGGACAAGACAGAGTCTGGGTAATTCCCTGTCAGCACTTTTTGTGCAGGTATCTGGAGGTTCCAGCATTATCAAAGGACAATATTTCTTCCTGCTCTATGACTCCATAACTTATGCAGTATGAAATCTGTGCATTATGAAATATGGATACTAATGGAAAGATAAGAGCTGCTGATGACTACAGCAGGAAAAAAAAAAAAAAAGAGCTCACATTTTCCCAGAGTATTGGTTCTACATCAATAGCAGAGGTAAAAATGGTTTTCAATTTATTCCTGAATGGAGTCTGTACAGCTAAGCGACAAATAAAATAAGATGACAGGAAAAGGAAGAGTTAGATTCTACCAACTAGGGAAAGAGATATTTAACCACAGTAAGATTATATACACATAATTTTACATTTTTTTTTAAGAGAAGCTATGCAAAATGAGTTGTCATAAATGGCAGAACAGACTGTTTAGATATAACTGGAAAATCCATTAGTTTCTCAAATTCTTCATAATTGTTCATATTACATTTTTTCAGCAATGATTTTGTGTAGATAGTCTGATTACTTCAGCATTGAAAGTACTGTATGTAAACTAGGAAAAGTTCTTATTTTAGATTAATTAAAAATTAATCTAAATTAATTTAAAAAGTTCTACTTTCCATTAAAGCCTTGGTTGAAGGCTTGAACTGATTATACTGACTCATTTGTAAGCAAGCTGTTTTTAACAATTTAACAATATACCTATCAATAGGTAATAGAATATTTACTTATTCTGTTAGAAGTACAAAAAAATCCTTCCTGACATTTCCAGTGTCAAGTAAACATACAACATTAAAATTCTTGTCCAAAACAATTTGACTCCTATAAGACTAAGTCCTACTGGCAGTAACAAGCTGCCTGAAATAAACTTAAATGATCTTTTTAAATTGAATAATTTAATCTACTATGATTAATATAGAGAAAGATTAGGTATTTTTGCCATCCAAAAATGGCAATTGGCAGTGTGAAAAAGATACACAATAAAAAGAAAAGTCTGCAATTTCAAAAAAGCTTACACAAAATCCTGGTTGTTTTATTATAGGCAAAAGCTATACAATTCCTAGTATCAGCACTTCAACATCATCCTTTTAACTGTAAACATCCATAAAGCTGTCAGCAACATACAACAAACTGCTAACTAATACACCGTATCAGCAAGCAAGCGCTGTATTTTTCTCACAGCCATGTTTCTGAGCTACGCTAGCACTATGTCAGGGAATCAATAGCTATGATTTCACTTTGCCAGACGGTGTTTGTCCTTTTCCTGTTTAATGTAAACATGAATGGGCTTCCTATGAAAAATTCATTACAAACTCTGCAAAAAGAAAGCGTTAATAGTCCTATTGCTGTGTTTTTGGTAAGCACAAAGTATATGCAAAATTATACCGAATAAACAACTTTGACATAGCTAAGCAACACTTTTAGTAAAATATCAACTAACATAAACATAAGAGATGCATACAAATAAGGAGAAAGACCTGTTTTCTAAACAATATAAGAAAAGCTTTTAAATTTATCATGGCACTTTTCTGCGCTAGTTGCTTTTCTAATACTGGTAGTGAATCTCATATACTGGCTAAGTTTCACACCTGATGTAATCAAGTCAATACTTAAATTTTCATTGAGTTAAGAGGAAACATTAGAGCAAGGCTAAATGCTGTGAAAATTCTAGCTTATGCACCACCGTTACAGAATTTTATGCACCAATTAATATTGAATTTAGAAGGAAAAAAAAGAAAATAGTTTATCAACATTCCTCCTGCGTTGAAAGGCCAAAAATGTAATTATTTCAAGCATGCATAGGTACACTAAGTGCTTTGTATTAGTATGATAATATGCTTCCTAGACCTAAAAGCTTTACTATAATGCAATCAACCAGGAATGCAGAGACTGGAAAAAGAAGGTCAGTTAAGAGAGCAACACAATTAGCAGCCATTCAAAGAACACTATTGTATATGGCATTGTACTTCAAAAATAGTTAAATAAGATATATTCAGACATAAATTCCTGATAGTCAGCTTAAGAGCTAGTCACTAACACAGCAGCTTTCACCTGCTAATAAAAGAGTTCATTATAAAAGGGTTAACAAGAGCTTACAAAGGAGAAAGTGCAGGCATGTATCAAATCCCCAATTACTTTTTTTAATAAGATCACGTTATTTAAAACCAGTTATAAATGACTTGCTTTGAAGGTGCAAAATCTCAAATTGCGGATGTTATAAGGAAAGTACCAATACAATGAAGAGAATCTACTGTTTTGATGGTCAATATTTATAATTGTTTTTTTTTTTTTTTGAAAAAGAGATTTAGCATTTTATTTGTATTTAAACAAAAACAGATCATAAACTGAAACCTGTGGTTCTTTGCTTAGAACAAACTCAGCTAGGAAATACTCCAAATTCATACCAGACGCTAACTTTGATATTGGAATTTTGATACAAGCAGATGTACACTACATATAACACACACTGTCACTTCCACACAGCCATTTTAAATGTCCATAGAAAACAAGTTAAAGCAGCTTGTGGTTCATCTGTTACAGCAAGTACTAAGTAGTTCTGAAGGAAAATCAGCAATGTATGAAACAGAGACTGTGCTTCCAGATTTCTTGGTTCTCTAACTGGTCTTTACTGCTGTGTTCTGAAGTTCTCCTGAAGAAGGAGAAGGAGATAAAACCTTCCTTCTGCAACTGAGCACACACAAAAGGAGAAAGTTCCTGGAATACAACGTGCAGAAGGCAAAAAAAGATGGAGCAAATAGGGAGGAACAAGTGAGTAGGACAGACGCTTTAGGAGAATGCTGAGAAGAGCAGAGGCCAAGGATCTTTTCCAGGGAAGAGAGGAATGTGTGAAAGTAGGGGATGGGACTGTTTTGTAACTTAGGAATCTGAAAAACCTGTTGGAATGAATACAGCTGGAATGCAAGACCTTTCAGAAAAGGGTGACCATTTGTCAGATTGAACAACAGATCACATTTTAAAATATTTTGTCCTGGAGATGCTTATTTTAAAACATACAGGCAGATCCATTTCAGATATCTCAGGTCCTTTCATAGTATTTTCCTGCTCAAAATAGATTTCACTGGAAATTTGCCTTCAATTATTTTTTTATAAGTAAATATACAGGCAATAATGAGTAGTATAACTTTACTGTATAATTTTCAGCTATTGTATAATGTCTTTCACCTTCTGTCCAAAGAAAACAAAAGATGGTATTTATTTTTTTTCCTTCTAGAAACTTTTCTACAGTATCCAATAAAACCTGTTTGGAAATGGATAAAAGTGCCAAAACATACTATCTTACTTTTTAACCATTCTATAATAAAAACAGTGATATAACCTCTCATCACATGTATATGAGCAAAGCACCAAGTCTATCAGAAGTTACCTCATTTGATGTACTATTTTCTCTCACACACACACAAAAAAAGAAAACACACAAAAACCTACAAGGCCTTGGAATATGAATAGAGATAACAATCTACTTAATATAACACAGTAATTTCTGTTCTAGCACACTGACTTACAAGAGAGTACTAGATAATTTAAAGAAAATATTAGAGTTTTAATCACCTCAAGTACATAAAAGATCTTACTGGCCCCTCTTACTGTTCAATGTGGACACAATAGCTGTAGAAAATCTTAATAATGATAACGGGCCCAACAGTCTCTGTTTACTATATGAAGATAAAAAAGTGAATTTATTACCTCAGGCTCTGAAAGATGGTTAATTCAACTGCCCATACCTTAGCTATAGCTGTTATCTGCTCCAGTGCCACAGCATGAAGATCCTGATCTTTGCTTTCTACCAGCAGTTTCAGGGATGGCAGCAGGAGGGACTGGTTAAGCAGCAGCAAACATAATTCTTTTATACACTGAAAGTAAAAATAAACTCATTCAGTGAGATCTCAAGAGATGCTAACATCATCATTCATACTAAGATTCATGAAAATTCTGTGCGAAATGCAAAATGAAAGTCAAACATCTAAAACAAATGAACTCCCTGATGGAAATAACTCTCTCTAGGAACTTGAAAATACAAATTTAAAAGACTGGTATATAGGGTTATAAGTGAAATGCTTGTTAAAGACAAGGCAGGTCTGAATCACTGAATCACCATTACAGCCTCAGAGTTGTACTGAAGGAACAATAGAACAATCACAGCTCTGTGTGGGACTAATATATTTGTGTTCACCGATATACTGCAAACTACAGGAAGAAATTTAACAGAAATCTGTGATATTTCCGTAACTCAATTATACAATCATAAAAGTGGAATTAAAAAGAAAAAAGAGACTAACAGTCTCATATCAGGGAGTTCAATATCATAAAGCTCTGTTCCAAAATCTTTTCAAATGTTTCATATAATATTAAATCTTAGCAAATTGCCTTTCCCTCATTCATACAAGTTTTCATATTTTGTAACAAGCACAAATTATTTAGCATCATAAATTTGACATAAAAATAAAATGGTAAAAGAAAAAACTTTAAAAAATCCAGTTTCCAAATCTTTACACTGGCCTTCAGTAAAATAATCTCCTACATTTAACTTGCATTTTGTTATTGCTTAGTATTGCAATGAATTATTCATTTATACATCAAAAAATATTTAGATGAACAAATTATAACTTTCTTTTTCCTTTTTTTCATTTGCAAGAATTTTGTTCACCTGTCGCAACCACTTTCCAATGAGAGTGTAAATTGTCCTGGAATATGTGGCTTAAGTGTTTTGTGTATTGTATAAAACTGACACCTGGAAAATGGTATCCAAATCTTAGCGCTGATATCTTTCACCACAACATTTAGAGAGACAGCACTTGTCCAAAAAGTTCATCAGCTGATTATTACTATGAGAGAATGCAAGTGATTTAAAATTTTTTTTTTCGATGTTGAATGAAAGTTATAATGACTTGATAACCAAAATGCAACTACAATGCTTAGCAGCAAAGTTACACTCACTCTGAACTTAAGAACCTCAAAATTATTTGAAAATGAGAATGTTAAATGCTTAGACTGTACACTACTGCACACACCTGGCTTTGCTTGGCACAGGAAGCTATCTAGCTGTATGTTCTCAGTCTTTTCCAGATTTATACCCTCAAGAAACAACAAGGTTAATTATATTACACTGAGCTCTGTCTCACTGAGGCAAGGTTTATACTGTTCCCAGGTTTTTTCCTGTAAATTTGTACCCTGTACTGCTTTCACTAGCTATGGTTGATGCTTTCAGTTAAAAGTAAGATATAGGACCAAGGAATTAGAAGATAAAATAAAAATGGTAAGCTTGTCTGATCAGTCATACACTCATTTTGATAATTTGATATTTTATGGTATTTCTTTTGAGCAGTTGCTATACAAAGAAATGCAGAGAATGCAAAGTTAGAGACTCAACATTCTGTAGCTTCTCTTTATTTATTTTTTATTTTAAAGGCATATGCATGGTAACAAATACAGCTTTTCTTCAGAAAAATAAACTTTGACAGTCATAAGACACACAACCTAAACAAAATACTGATTTTATGACAGTTGGTACCTTTTTCTGTCTGAAAGCCCATTAAAACCTTAAGTGGAAAACCAATGCTGTTAGAAATAACTCATAACCATAAAAAGGCTCTCAAAAAGGGTCCAAAATCATATTTGGGGTTGTGGGAGGAAGAAAAAAGAAAGTAAGCAAACTCTAAAATAACTTAGGAACAGTAACCCTTTCTAAAGCAACAAGCCAAGGAAAAAAAAGATGTAGATGTTGAATTAGATTGCTGCCTCACTGAACGGCCTTAAAATAAAATAAATTGAAAAAAAAAAAAAAAAAAAAAGGAAGTTCATCACTCAGCAAGCAAATGCAGTAATACAGATATTAACATTGCTATTTCAAAGCAATAATATTTAGTTCAGCTGACGTTGCCATCATCATCATCATCATGCTTGGAAATTATATTCTAATACTGGTTAGACATTTTGACTAGATATGTTCTAGAAAAATCTACTTCGTTCAGTGAGGCATAAAAGCCTCAACTTAAGAAAACACATGCTTAACTACCTAATTGACTAATGCTTATCTGACATGATGAGCAGATTTTGGAACCAAAGATCATTACATTTCAGGTAGTTACCAGCCAGACAACTTGAGTAACTGGTACTGAATTACGGTATACCTAGCAGATAGCTACCCAGCCTTACTACAAAAAACACCTGAGCAAGCAGAATCCCTCATTTCTCTTGAAGAGTAAGCATACATTCCAATAATAACTTTTATTTCTTGTTGAAGTACCTCTTTCCCTTATTAAAAACCAAAATAGTTTAAATTAAATTCAATTGGTTCTTGTTATGTCTTTCTTTGTAAATCAGAAGAGCTTTATATTAGCTTCTGTTGCCTCTAAAAACATCTGCAGAATACAATTTAGTCATCTTTGAATTTCTGCTAAGTTTATATATTGCACTCTTTTATCTTCCACTTAGGGCATTTTCACTCGTGCATTAACTCCAGCAGGCCTTTGCCTCTACCCCTCATTTTCAGCATCCTATCTAAACACAGCCATACTAAGGGGATGTTATATTGTAGCGTCAGATTCATTTGATGTTTATGGAGAGGGGTACTTTTTACTCACTCTTCTTCACTTAATATTTCTTATAAGAAAAGACTGCATCGTGTCTGTTTTTGTGGTATGTTATGACACATGACTTTATGATTAATGATACAATAGCAAGCCAGTAACAAAAAGCCAAAAACCCCAAAGTGCTTAATGTCTTTTTGCTTTAATTCTCATTAAAGGAGTCTCAGCTAAATAAACAATTACCAATTACACCTCAGAACAAGACGGGTTCTAGAAGACTGGAAAAGAGAAGAAACAGTCTCTGTCATTTAGACATGGAAGAAAGCAGATGCGCAAAGGGAAAAGGAATTGTAAACCCATGAGACACTCTCAATCCCATGAAAGATAGCAAAACGCAAAATGAAAAAAATAAAAACCAACAAAAGAATAAATGCTATGAAAATTTGTTCCCGTAGGCTCCTGTATCAGATGTAATAGTTAGGAATGGCTATGTTTTGGGGTTAGCAAGACTTTGGCAGTGTTTCATGATGCTTTTCCAGAGACTCTGGGAAAGAAGGTCTAGAATAGCTTAGTCCAACTTGTAAACATTTGGAGTGCCTTCCGCCCACTCTTCCACAGGAAGTGGTAGGAAAAAAGCATGTAAAGCTGTCCAAATAATAATAAATAAATAAATAAAACAAGCAAACAAACAAACAAAAAAATCCCTTCGACACTCCTGCTGCTTTGGGCAGGAAGGAGCATCTTTAGGCAGCCAGTCACTTCCCACAGCAACACAAGCAGCTTTAACCTTTGCAATGAGCACTGAAGGACATTAAGGTGTCTGCTTGTGAGAGGGGGTGCAATGTTACCTATGGGAGGGACAAGGGAGGTCCTAATGCAAAATCTGGATTACTGTGATCTAGCTGAAACTTTTGTAAAATAACTTTTCTATCTAGTTACTCCATGGCTTGCTATAGCACTGGAAAAGCATATCAAGAGGATTTCACAGAAGTCTCTTCAAAGTCTAGTACTACTCAGTATTTTCATGGATGGCTAGACAACGAGTACACTTGTACGTTTATACACAGCAATATCATGCTGGGAGAGGCTGAAAGCAGACTGAAGGGACCGCATTTAAATTCAAAATTGTCTGAACAAAAGAAATCGATCACACAGTGAGTGAAGAAAAAGATAAAATGTAAACTTGTATATAAAAATCAAAAATAGCTAGCTACAAAAATAGAAAAAACAGAGACTGAATGACTGTTATATTATTCTAGGAGACAATCATCTAAAGGCCACTAGAACCTCTGAGTAATTATAGGTAAGGAACTGGATGCATTTGCTCATTTAGGTGTTTCTGTTAACTGACATAAGATCATCGGTTGATGCAGATATTCACAGGAGTCACACTTTAATACTGGAGGGAGAAGAATTTGCCATTTTCTGAAGCAATTAATCAGTCAATGCAGGAGATGTCAGACAGTCCAATAAACACACGTGTGTTCCAAGCAAGTAAAACAATGCTTATTTAATCTAATAGAAATGGAAAAATCTGTCTATTGAATAAAAACAGGTCCTAAAACCATGCAATTCTTCAGAAATAGCTTGGCTGTAAAAATAATAATAATAATAATAATAATAATAATAAAAACCAGACTAGGAAGTCCAGTATTAGGAGGAATAAAGGAAGAAAAATTTCTGATTATATGTAGATCTAAATTAGTTCTTCTAACTTTTAGACCATCATAACTTGAAGTTAAATGTTTTTTTCCATTACAGGCTTTAGACTTCAGAATGGCAAATGTTATTCAGAGTCATAAATTGATCTTTTCTCAATTAGTGTATTTACTGAAGTGTGAAGTCACCTAAATGTGTTAATTGTTAATAATCAGATTTTCACCTAACTTAGCCATGTGATCTCAGCTCTCTAATTTGTGCACTTAAGTACTGGGGGTGCATGCAAATCGGCTAGTTAAACTCACGTACATCATTCCTACACACCCTCGGCACAGACATGCAGGCTGTATTGCTTAAACTGTACTTAATTGTACAGCTTTGCGCAATCTTGTACTTAAAGTAGTTCCTGTTATTGCACAGCCTTCTAGTCATAAAAAAAGAATTTTACATTGGTCAAGCTACTTCAGGACCAGAGTAGGTTTCACTAGTAATGTATCTCTGTACTATAATCGGTATACACACACCCACACGAAGAGGTCTTCCAGTATACTGTATCATTAGAAAAGATGGTACCTCCAAACACAGCAGCCAATCAATAACAAAACTGTAAATAAGGACTTGTTATATAATTCAAGAAAAAAAAAAAGACCCTAAAAAAGAAGAAGCAGAGCACAACTTATTCCTCTGCAGACCTCTTGGTACTGGGAAACTTTCTGTTTTAAAAAATGATCATAAATAAAATTTGTCTTTCTAACTCAGTTTGGTGAATTAGAAAATTCTACTCTTTGTCAGAGTTTGGCTACTCCTATGCATTGCTCAGATCTAGAGGGCTTTAAGAGCTACAATACACAAGTGAATGACTAGTAAAGAAAGACTGCATAGAATTATGCCAAGCCCAAAGATATAGAAACTTATCTTCCTCCAAAACCTGAATTTATCAGTTAAGCATACTGATACCTTCTGGAGTTATGTTTTACACAGACATTAAGCTTGACTAAAAACAGTCAAAAATCAAAAAAGAAGAGAGAGAAAGAAAAAAAAAGAAAGAAAAAAGACCTTCCCATCTGTCCGCATTTTAAATGGATTGTTCTGTTCCTATTTTGCTTTGAGTCTTAATATCAGCTATTTTCCAGAATGAAGACTGTGATTGTGTGAAAATGATTATAAAGAATTAATCAGCATAGTAAGAAATATGCACAGCATTACTTTTACAGTTGTGTGAAACTTATCAAGCATTTCTCAGACCTGTCCTCATGAGTATACAATGTTTATGTACAACACAGTTCATTAATCTTCTACTTAAGAGGTGCTTGTATGGAAGTAAACATACATGGTTAAAGACGACACAATATCACGTTTCTTTCAAAGAAGTGATGCTTGTACACAAATTTAACTACAAACAAGTTTTTAGGGATTCCCTACTAAATCTTATGTATATATTAGCGGCAAAACTAACGATTACTTCATAACTTTTGCCACACTGACTGAAACCAGTAATGCATTATTAGAACCTTTCTTCAAAGAATAATTTAGACTAGAATAGACCTGTAGAAAATATCTAATCAAATCACTCCCTACTCAAAGCAAGTCTAACAATAAATATCAAGTTGCCCATAACCTCATCAAGTTGTTTTGAATATTTCCAAGGATGGAGATTCCACATACTCTCTGGTCTAGTTGTTCCTGTGTTTTACCATTTTCATAGTAAAAAGCTTTTTTCCTTATATGTAACCAGTATTTTTCAGACTGTAATTTGTCTCCATTACCTGTTGTTCTATCACTGAGCACCTCTGAGAAGAAGCTGGCTCTGTCTCCTCCATAGATTTCCCATTAAGTATTGGAAGATAGCAATAAGAGCTCCCTCAACCATCTCTTCTAAAGCTCAAATGAACCCAATTCTCTTAGCCTTTATTGGATTGGATCCAGCATGTCAATATCTTTCTTGTACTTTGGACCCAAAACAGGCCTCAAAGCCATGGCACCTTAAATTAAAACTTACCTCAACAGGGAGCGTGTGCTTTGTCTCATATAAAGAACGACAGATTTTCAAAATTTCATTTCCTGTCTTCTCTTTTTCTTCAGGTAGGCATCTCTGTAGCATAACAGTCCCCAATTTCACCCAAGGATTATCTGTGCGTGATCTGTTAAAAACAAACAAACAAAACACTGTAGTTATTTTTTAAATGAACTGCAGCACAATCTTATGAAATAGAGAGAAAAGGTTTTGAGACAAGTGACCATCCTGATGCTATCATTATTTCAATGCAGCAGATGAGCTGAAGTATTTTGAATTATGACATGCTGATGCAATCCTAGAGGATTCATGCCAGAAAAAGATTGATGAAACTGAAACAGCACAGGAAGAGCTTCCACCAGATGAGTGCCCAAATATAACACTATGGAGGGATGGGTGACAAGAAATCGGAATTTCTAATTTTGTTTGTCTTGATTACATTCTAAGAGCATCTGTCTGTCAAACAGAGAGATTCTGCCTCTTGTTTCCTAGTGCATAAAAAATTTTCAAGATGCAAATTTTCATTTTCAGGTCCAAAAAGTACAAATGAAAGTACAAACAAAAAAAAAAGTATTCATTTTGTTCATAAAAGTCCAGATTATATCTCATCCTACATGCTCTTCATAATGTGTAGGAGAGTGAAACAATGTGCACCTGTTCTTGCCCACTGGTAGGCATACACACTTGTTTGATGTATTTAAAATGTTCTTTTCCTTCCACATAGAACTTCATGCAAGATGAAAATCACCATTGCACAGTCAGCCTCTGACAAAAGAGATTTATTAGATACAAGTAAATACTGCCGTGCATGTTGGCAAAAGCAGTAGTTACTATAAAGTTTTGCTGCTGGAACATATCTTAGCCTAAAACCGCTATTGCTGGATCACAGAGCTGCTTGGCCGCTTTTGTTAGTGATACATGTGCTTGCTAGGACAGCATGTACTGACAGAAAAGGAAAAAAAGTAGGAAGGCCTTTAAACTGAGAGCATAAAGTATGACACAGGAACATGTCCACATTGCCATTTTGTTAATGTGCATTAGGTTAACACATTTCAATTCACACCTACAGAGGGCTAAAATCATGCACATCGACAGCTTAGATGGTAATCAAATTAAGCCACAGTAACACAACCACTGTGATCATCTGTATCTAAATTTAAGAAGGTACAAAAGGTGGTTTAAAACCACCCCATCAATCTCTTTGGTCTGTTAATCAATATCCCAAAGACATGGGAAATTTTTCATTGTAGTTGGGGGCTGCGGGAGAGGGCATGGAAATCACAGCAAGATTACTCTTACAAGTCGGTTTGGAATTCAGTGTAAATTAAGATACTTGTCCAGCACCTCAGGGAAGGAGCTGTAAAGTGCTTTGAAAGTATTGCTTTTTAATGGTATTATTTAGCAGCAATTGTTGAAAATAACATAATAAATTATACCTGTAAATGGAGTTTTACCATTAAAAGGGTCAGTCAGCTCTCACAGACCATGCAATGGGTCTGACAGAGTTGACAGCTGTCAATGTCTGCTATTTCATATTCACTTAAGCTCTTCCTTGTTCATCTTCTGCCTTCAAAAGCACACACTAAACAAATGATACCTGCTCCACATAAAGAAGAGATGCAAGGTGTGCAAGGATCATCAGTGCAAACTAAATAGAACTAATTTTCTTTATTCTTTCTGACAACTTAATGAGCCTTTCCATCAGTTGCAGTCACTGAACACAGAGCTGCTCCAAGGTTGGCTGGGCAGCACAGCTCTTCCTCTCCTCTCCTCTCAGTCTACTGATTAAACCCAAACATGCTTGCTTACTCCAAAAGCACAATGCGACCAACTCAAATTTTGCAACCTCAATAAAGTTAGGAGAAGAATGCATGCAGCTCTGTCTTTGCCATAGGCTAACTTGGTAGCTCCTGCTGTACAATCCATATCTTGCTTAGAAACACAGAGTCATACCAAATTTTCATCTTTATAGCTGTTGCCTACAGAGGTAAATATAGAAACTAGGAAAGCTTCTCGTTAGGAAAATAAAATCGAATTGCGCTTCAAAACACAGAAATAGGAAGTAACAAGAAAGATGCAAGATTGCTGAGTGAGCAGTGAACACTGCATGTGCTTGTTTATGCAAGTAAAGCATCAGATATATTCTTTACATATGTAAGCCTTTTCTGATTTATATACATATAACACTTCATAATCATTTGAAATACTTGCCCAGTCCAATAAATATCTGCTATCCAGCATCTGTAAACTAAAACACCAACAATCTGACTACTACAGGTACAACTCAGGTTTCTTTCATGAATTTTAACCTTGGTTCAATCAAGGCTTAAAAACCAAACCAAACCCAAAATAAAACCCCAAAACTCTTAATAGAAGAATACACATACATAACAAGGATGTAGAATTAAAATCAAAAATCTTATATGGCTTGTATTGCTGACAAGCAACCAAGCCATATCCATGCACTGTTTCCTCACAATCAACATGATATATTATGATATAAAGACAATCACATTTGCAGATAAATAAGGAGTACAATTTAGTTGGAGAGTTTTCAAATACAAGAATTCAAAGAAAAAGACTGATCATTCTTACAGAAGTCACAAAATTTCAGAAAAAAAAAACAAAACTACCCTAGCCTGCCCCAAGCTTCAGTTCTTTTTCTCCCTGCCTTTGTACATGTAAGTTGTATTTTCTAGCTTTACATACAATTTTAAGCGTTAGAAATTTACTGTTATGCTGAAAATTAAAATCTTAAAGTTTTCAGCTGATTCAGACTTAAATTCCTCAACTCCTGCATATATTATTACATTTACAGTAATTAATGAGTTAGTAGCAATGCTCCTTTTTTGAACCAGGGAAGGAATAAATAAATAAAGATTAAACAAAATCCTAATACCTATGACTAAATAGCTGGCTTAACTGCTCAGTCCTCTTATTTGTTCAATAATTTAATACTATTTGCTTTAAGAAATGAGATTATTGAAAGAACTTGCTAACAAAAAGTTCCTGCTTTATTCCAGCTGAGCCATCAAGGAAGGTTTTTCAGAAATAGAATTTCAAGAATATAAAAGAAAAATTAAGCTGGTAAGTGTGATTAAATGCTATTGACATGGAAGAATGCAACAGAGGAAGGAAAGAAAGTGGAGAAAAAGTGAAAAAGAAAGTGAAAAAGAAAAGTGGAGCATCAGTAACTGCAAGAATAAGAGAAGAAAGCAGATCAGAGAAGAGACTGCTTGCAGCCATGCCAAAGACGCACAGACGGAAGTATGAAAACAAGTGTCAGTGACAACTGGGAGAAAGACGAGAGAAGATTCAGATACAAAAGACAGAAAGAATCAAAGATTTTTCTGATCTTTGCTGGGCCTCAAACTTGCGCACAGCCTCTGCTTTCTGGCTAGCATGAGTAATTGCAGGAGTTATGGAGCAAAATAATTCAAAATAATTAAATTAAAATAATTAGAAAGAAATATGAGCTATTTCCAGCAGACTGTGATAAGAGGAAGTTCAAAAAATTTAACAATCTACTTGGCAAGAGTTTATGAAATTAATTCTGTCTAATATTGAGGTATACAAAAGACATTTGTACCTGATTATTTTTAGAATTAATCATACTAGAGGTAGTGGGATTGAGGATGGGATGAGAACAGAATGTAATCTCAGAGCATTACTAATAGTTTAGACATGTTTTAAGTTAAATTCATTTTGATGACAGCACAGTCAAAATTGGTTTGAAAATGTTCCTTCACATCAAGTATATTATTCCTGTGGACAAAGAAGCACACTTTTATACACATGGTGTGCATAGCATGGATTTAAAGTTAGGATAAGTCTTGGTAACAAGTATAGTATCCTTTCTTTCCTTCAGACTTCTTGAAAGCAAAACAAAACAAACCTCCAAAACATACCTGACTGAGGAATCAAGACAACATGAGCCCCTACAGCTAAGCAGGGAAAAAGGTAATTCAGAAAAAGCACTCAACTATGATTGTGCTATCTACTAGTAATACATCATGTGTGTTCTCTTAAAGCACTAAAACTGAGCTAGAAACAAGGATTTTCAAGGAACAATGAGTATTCCTACTCATACACGGTTTACAAAGTGCTTCATCGATTCTGTAAGTATCCTCAGTAACAAGCAAAAGAGGTAATAAAGAAAAGCAATGGGAATAGTCATCTATTAGTGATATATGAAAACATTTCAAACATACTGAAGACCCCAGATCACAATGTTGCCCTTTGGCACTTTTTTGTACCAGGGCCAATTTTTGCATTAGGAGGAAAAAAACCCCAAAACCTAAACTGCAGACGCAACACTCCTACTGAGAGAGAGAAGAGAGGGGAAAAAGAAAAGGAGGGGTACAAAAGAAAAATATATTCCTGTCACATCTTTCAAGATGCAGCCTCAATCTTCCTCTCCCCAGGCAAAACATTGCTAAGGCAGGGATAAGAATAATTCTTTCAGTTCTTCCCCATCCTTCCAAGCTAGCAAAGATAACTGAAGAATTGAAGAGTGGCAAGTATAAAATAGATCTGACTGCCTTGGGTGCTTCTCTGTGAAACCCACCAGAGGAAAACCCATGAGAGGAAAAAAGGAAACAAAAAACAATGTAACTGTTTCCTCCACTAATTAAATTTGGTTGGTTAGAGTTGCAAACAAAAGCTAGGAGATTTGGCAAATCTGAACTGCTCTTTATTTCTCTGGAGCTAATAAACATGAAGCTAGCCCCGAGCTCAGGATATCTTGCTGAAAGCCTGCAGTATAAATCATGTTTGGGAATCTCAAAAGTCAGGGCATTCCCAAAGAAACCAAAAGAGGTGGGCATTGGTAGTGAAAGACAAGAAGGCAACATTCTCCTAAGGGCCTTCCAATGTCTCCTGTCAATGGCAAAGCAATGGAGAGAAACATTATAATTTTTGGTAATAAAGTAAATAAATAAATAAATAAATCTAGTTACAAAGTAAAATTTGCAATTTTACCTTGCCACGAAGTCTCAAGACAGAACAAGAAGTTCAAATTTGAGATACTTACTTGCCTAGTAGTTATTAAAACTTATAGCATCTCTCAAATAACGTTGAGAAACTGATGACCTCGTAAAATTGCATAGTACTATTTGGGAGGTATTTCTAACTGTGAAAACTCACAGAAGCACTTAAAGTAAAATTACCAGGACCTCACCCTGACAGTATTCTGTAACCTACTGAAAACCTCAGAAATATGTGAAGTAGAACCCAGTTAAGGTGTCTACTCAGTTTTAAAAAGCTTGCAAATGTTGTTTACTCATTTGGGCCTGCAACTTTGAGGTTGCTATCCCATGATCACTAAGGGAGCTGGATGATGCTGTTGTAAGGCTACTCTTGACAATCTTTGAAAGGTCATGGCCATTGGTCATGAAGTGTGGCCTAGATAAGTAAACAGCAAGGTAGACTGAAAACCAGCAAAATTGCTGGACTCAAAGGGTTGCGATCAGCAGCACAAATTCCAGCTAGAGCCAGTCAGCAGTGCAGGACTAGAGGCACTGGATACAAACTGAGATAAATATTAAAAATAAATAAATACATAAGTTTTTTTTAGTGAAGGTGTTTAAAAACTGGCACAGGTTGCTCAAAGAGTTTGTGGAGTCTTCATCCTTCAACATATTAAAAACTCAACTGGACACAGGCCTGAGCAATCTGTTCTACTTTGAGCAGGAGGGTTTGACAAGGTGATCTCCAGAGGTTCCTTCCAATCTCAGCTACTGGGTATTTCTGTGATTTTCACATATTTAACATTAGGTTGTGAATTAATTTCTGCTGCCTCACGTCTTATCTTAAACACTTAATTTCTTTGTGTCAAAACAATGATTATGCAAGCGTTCAGTAACTGCAATACCTACTTTAGACCCTAAATGAGTCTTATGCAGGTGTTCTGAGTATTTTGTGCTAGTTTCCACACTTCACAGATCTTGGAACTAAGATGTATCCCAGCTGTTGAAATATAGTTCACTGTCAGTTGTGAAAATAATCAAATTTAATCAATATTTTGTTTTCTCTGCTTCATTTTCCTGGGCTACCACATCTCCTCAAAGATAATGCAAATCTAAAAGACCGTTATGATCCACCTGACATTAAAAGTTGCACCAAGCAAATAAAAAATGCAAACACTTATGAAACAGCCCTTTAGGAAGGCTGAAGGAACAGAATACAAAGCAGGAGGTAAAATTACATAATTTTTAGTTTCTTCTGTTCCTGAGTAGTAGATAAGAACTGGATATTTATAAGGAAGGTTCTGCTTTCACAAAACATTCAGGTTTTCTGTTAAGCCCAAGGAGAAGAAGAATATTGCTAATTGTATTGCAGCAGTTTTTCACTTCAGTCTTTGTTCCAAATTTTTTGCTATTTTCTGAACTCTAAGCACAATTTTGAACAGTTTGACAGTTACCACTCACTGTGAGGCATCAAATGTTGAGTTAACACCATTATACCAAAACTAAAAAGGAAAGTCGGAATATGAATTTCTGATAGATCATGCAGCAAACCTCATAATTTTTAATGCAATGAGGACAATTTCTGGCTCATAAAACTGTAATAAAGAATTTAAATTAATTCTCATCTATAAATTGCAAACAAACTGCAGGCTTGAAGGTGAATAACCCTTACAGATTACTTTCTAATGCACCAGTTCTCTAAAAGAACAGAAAAGAATTACTTTTCATTTAAAAAAAAAAAAAAAAAAAAAAAAAACACAGATATTCCATAACTTTTCTTACAAACCATTGCACATGAACACTTAGAGAATGTAGTCTCCAAGTTCAAACAGGTTGTAGTCAACAGCCTAAAGCAATCCAAAGGAAGTATCATTTAGTTTCTCTAACCTAACTACTGTCAGACGAAAGATGGTAATTGTATGGGCCAGTCAAAAGATATACCAATATTATTGCTCTTCTTGCAGGATAGCTGCCTTTATATTGTAACGTAAGATGTTTGTTTCTTTAAATCTTAGCGTCATCAGTTGCAGAATAAAGCTGCAAAAATTGACATCTTTAAGTATGTTCAGAAAGTGATAGACAAAAAACAAAACTTGGTTTCAAAAATAGTGCAGCCAAGATGCTCCAAGGTAATACCTCGTAATAAAGAGTTTCAGAATGGGTGCAATACTAACTTTTAAAATAATTATTTTTATTTCATATTGCAGGGTTAGGATTTCCTGAGCATATCTGCCCCAATCTATATTCTTTGCTTTTGGATAGTTTATTCAGAAATGGAAAGAATAGGCAGTGGATGTAAAGAAGAGAAGCATCATGGCTTGGCAGCATTATGCAGCTCTACAGATTGTTTGCTATGACTGTTTGAAGACTAGCTATCCAACATATTTCTGTAAAACATAGACCTGAATAGAAAAAGCAGCTAGAGACAGAACTTCTCATTCCTATTTAAAGGTTTTCTACAAACTGACAAAGTAAGAATAAATTGCAAACTTTAAATTCAAGTATTTAGAAAAAACTCATATGCAATAGTTCAGGCAATAAAATGGTTCTCTGCCTCCTAATTGATACATACGTATACATAGCTTTTAGAAGAAACTGTTTGATTCAGTTCTGCACTAAATATGCCATTTATTTTTCTCAGTAAGGTCCTTTTAAAAAGGTCATATTCCTCTTGCACATATTTGAATTCATGATCAAATTTTTAAGTGACAAAACATAACACTATATTGTTAAATGATTGTTTGAAAATATTTTCACCTGTTGCTCATTTCCATAGGTGGCCAAGCTTGAAGGAGTAAAACCAAGTGCTGAAACTCAGACGGATTATGACTAGATTCCAGAAGTTCCAGGAAAAGCTCATACCTTTTCTCTTCACTTTCAATATCTGCTATCTCTACCTGAAAGAAAAACAGGAGCATTTAAAAATAAAGGATCTAAACAAATCAGCAAACCATTGGGGTTTTGAAGGGGTATTGAAGGACATCACTGCCGTAAAACAATTCAGGAACACTGTCATATATCCTCTGTCATTAACACATTCTAATACTGAATTTTCCCTCCAGATTTAGAAAAGTTCCAGGAAAAGTTCCAGTTTCATCTTATAATTCAGCTGAAGATACATAGCATTAAATGTTAACTTTTTTGTTTTAGTCCAAGACTAGTTCTAAGACATCAAACATGGAGAAAGTTCTTCTTAGTTCTATAGCTACTTTAAAAGATTAGAGATCGTATTCTAATCATTTCAAAGTGACTCTGATACATCAAGGGCAAATTTTTCAAAGAAGGTCGGAAGACAAAGATTGCTGATGCATTTATTGAGTTGCCTACATAATTTGTGACTTTAAAATATTCACTGTTGAAAACCATTTGCTTCTGTCTCCAGGGCACTTCTGAAAGCACTACATATTAAAACATTCTAGATAGTGAAGAAATGTTTCTGCAATCTGTCCATTTAAAATTCTTAACAAATGAAGTTATATATTCTCTGTACTACAAATCTCACACAGCAGAGATCAAGCTACTGACTTATGATACCCTTAAATTCCCTCTATATTTGCTCATAAAAATATGATTATCTTCAATATTTAAATCACAAGGTTGAAAAGAGTAGAAAAAAGAACAGGAAAGGGTAAAAGAGACAGGAGACATCTTAACCACTAAGGACAAAAAATATTTATCAGTCTAGCAAACTATTTACTAACTAGGCAACAGAATCCTTCACGTTGCTTCATCTGTCCCTAAACTCCTTTTCAGATAACTAGCTCTTTAAATATTTAGACTAGCACTCTGGATGGTCCACTGAGTACGTTTTAGCTTATTTGCACAAAGCGTATGTTACTTCAAAATACAGATTGCATGTTCAATTCTCTCTAAATACTAACAGCAAGAAAGGAAAGAAATAGCACAGAAAATATTAATATTAAAGGATTAGAAGAGCTGTCACAGAAATTGAGCCATTAGTAGCAGAGAGTAGATCTTATTCAAGAGAGATCTTATTCAGCGTGAACTGAATTCCCATAATTCTGCTTGATAACACATCTTTACAGTCTTAGTTTACGTTTTTCATGAGGTTTATTAATAAAATGTTATAAAGTAGTGTTTTGGACAGCTGGATAGTTGATCATAACATAATAGATATTAATATGATCAAGGCAAACAACAGTATAATGAGAAGAATTAACTCTATTCTTAAATATCATATTTAGCTCTACAATATTTCTTTTCTCAATGGCCTTTTACAAATCACTCATTTCCCACTAGAAGTAATAAAGTGAACTTTACATAGTGCCAGTTACTAACAGCATTAAAAAAAAAAAAAAACTATTCAAATACACTTTTCCATACAACATTTTAAGTGGACTTGCATTTATTGTGAAACGGATAAGATGAGAAGGTAGTATTATCTTCTAATGTCGAGAACAGCAAGTCAGTATAGTAGTAAGACTGAATGCAACTTAAAATGAAGCATTAAAGATGCAGGAAATGGAGGGCTAATGGAAGAGCAAATATGTCAGTACTAAAGAGTAGAAAAAACAAGAAGGAAGACAAGCTTACACTTCAAGCTTTATCCTACTTTAACCAACTTCACTAGCCCTCCACCTTTTTTCCCTCCTTTTTCTTTCCCTTCTCAATGCATCTTAGGCTTCTGAAACATCTTTCAGTCATTACCATAGCTCACATACAGTCCGATGTACATCAGTTTCAAACAAACTTTAAGTGTTATTTTGCTCCTGTAGCAATGTGGTTTATTCACTTTCGTTTGGAAAAAAAGGAAAGCTGAGATTCAGATATAAACCTACATTTTTTAGTGCAAAGAAAGCAGAGCCTGAGTGTCTGTGACAATGATCACAAAGTCAACTGTATCGCAAATATTTTTGAAAAGTATTCCTGTGTTGAAAATACCATCAAATGCATGACAATGCAAAGACCGTGCGTGCTTCACATTGAATGTAGTAAGTAGTACCATTGATTTCAATGAGATTGTTTCCTCTGCCTAAAATTGGACCTTTCATGAAGCAGCTGTATTTAACTTGCACATAGGAGTCTTAGACAAAATCTTGATCTTTATGCAATCATCACTAAAAAAATCCTAGCCAACAAATCAAAAGCATGTACCAGAAAAACAGAAAATAAAACATTTTACCATTTCTCTTCAAGGTATTGTTATTCCTACAAAACATAAAAAGGGTATATTTTAAGTTAATTATTAATAAAATATACAAAGGTATATATTATCTACTATGAAGTAATCAAGACAGTATCTTAAATAGGTTTCATACTGCTTTCCCATTTACTTGACAGAATGCCTTGTCCTGCCTCTAATTCTTTCCTTAAGATTCTTCAGAAATAAAAGTTACAATCAAACCATAAAAATGACATTTTCTTGCTATAAGAAAGAAAAAATGCATTTCAGCAGCACGTTGGAATGACATTTCTTTTGTTGCTATTATTTCTTTTACAATTCCTACACATTTCACATGCACATCAATCAAAATACAGTTCCCTGACAACATGAGAGTGCAGTTTAGCATACAAAAAGACTCCAAAAGGAACAAACAAAACCAGGTTTTCTTCCAGTACTGCAAAGGAGTCCAGGATTATCCAAAAACTTAATCTACAATCACTGTAATAAACAATTGTTCCTATAAGCATTCCATCAAATCTCTGCTAGAGGCCCTGACTGGAGTCCTTGAAAACTGAGGGAATATAGAGGGGAAGGGGAAACTATTCAGCCTGAAGTACCCACTCCTTCTTCCCTCAAGCGCCACAGAAAGACTAACCACCATAGTATGGATCATGACATCTGAAAATAAAGTGACACCTTATAAAATCACGTGGTGCTCCAGCAGCAACCACAAGAAGCAATGAAATAACACTTTTGTGATAAGTTAGCAAAGCTATTTTAGTTTAGTATGGCAAAATAAAAAGCTTAATGAAGCTGGGCCTTAAGAATAGGGACATAGGTTTTCCGAGGATGGAGAGGGAACAGCCACCTTGTACAATAAAAACAGAAAATGCTCTAGGTTCAAAGGTAGAATTTTTTATTCTAACACAGAGGTGAAAACTAGTTAAAATGATGAAGTTGCCAAGGTTATAGTCAAACCTGTTGCTTTGCTGTAATAACAGAACAAAACAGTTAAAAGATTAAAAGTTACATTTTGAATGGAACAATCTTTTATCCTTAAGCTTTAACCAGTCACTGAATGATCTTTCAGGTGATTCTGAATGACATAACCCAACAAGAAACTCCAATTCTACAGGTATCCTCAACCTAGAAACATGGTAATGGGACACTATAACCCAGCTTTTTTTTTTTTTTTTATATATATATAAATAAGCTGCCATGAACTGTTGAGACCGCCTGAAATTCCAAGGGCCTGGAAGGAAGAATCTGTCACTAAGCAGAATAATAAGAAAAGTACCTGGCCCATAACAAGTCAGTAAGTGGCGTGCTTGAACTTCAGGTGATTCCAAAGGAGCATGAAATAACTACCCTCAACCTCAAAAACCCCAAATACACGCCTAGTTTTGTACCTTCTTTGAGAGAGAAGCATATTTTTCATCAAAATAAAAGGCTCTGCAAATATTCACTACAGTGGGAAAGTCAATTAAGGGAATTAATTCCAGAAATGATATTCAGGATAGATCATGAAAATAAATAAATAAAAATCAAATTGTACGCTAAAATGTTAAAATACACAACTTCATTGCCAATGAGGGAGAACATGTATTTAAAATCAAGAATATGCAAAACTATATGCAATAATGTTAATGAACCTTAGAAATTAATATAGGAAATTACCAAAGCAAAATACAGGTTATACAAACAGCACAGAACGTGTAACTGTTGCTTAAGACACTGCACGCTACCAGCTGTTTGCACAAGCACACCCTCCCTCTTATATTATGTGTTCTCCTTCTGAGCACTGCTTTCACCTCTTTTCCCAGTCCCTTGTGTTATTAATTGACAGTGGTTATGACGGTCCTTTATGGACTATCTGATTCATCCCAGATTATCTCTGCTTAATAAGGTAGTCAAATGCAGTCTATCTTTCTCAGATATTGACCAAGACAACAAATTAACCAAACCTCTTCTAGGAATTTCTGCATGGGAGTGAATTTTGTGTCTAGAGCCTGTAGCAGCCAGGCATGCTAAAACCCGAAACTCAAACTTTCTTTTTATCTTTGTTATTTTTGGTGTCTCTGAGCATAGCCACACAAGTATCTCATGCAATTAGGTGACTTCAGCCATCACAACCGCTATTTTTCCTAAAGTAGTTACAGTCTGCTGATCAGTAACTGATTCACTAGATTTGACTTAGCACATGTTCAAGCTCATACAGGGGCAGTCTTTACTTTGCTGTTACTTGCAAAACTGAGGAAAACTAGAACATTTACTGAAAAATTTGTTGCTGGAATCTATTTATCAAACAATTGGTCACAATATCTCAACTCTGACATCAGGAAGTTACCTCAGACAATATTCCTACAAGTTTCTTATAGCATTTAGCTTTATATACAGAACACATGAAATATACAGGTATGGGTGCTTTTACTGCTATCATATAAAAAATATAAAGGAATCTGGCAATTCATTTAGGTATTTCTAATCTCTTCAACACTGTATCGCCTGTGCATAAATATACCCTTTATCTAACTTCTGCCCTTCTAAAAATACTTGCGTTTGCATGACTTTTGCACCCAATATTGAAATTAAAGTTTAATGCAGTTACAATTTTTCTAGAAATAAAACTCCAAAGTATTGTGTCTGAGGACAGAATATTTCACAAAGATTTATATAGGTCTCTCCCTTACAGATTAATATTATTACATGCCCCAAAGGCTGAAACCTCTCAATATACTTTGCCCGCTTTCAATGCATGAAGCTTTGAATTATCACCTTATTTTATAGGTTAATTGCTTTATAGATATTCAACACGTTACACATGAAGGAGTCAAAAACAAAAATTCCCTTAATAGTTTGTACCACAGCTTTTAAAAACCTGTAATTTTATAAAAATTACAAGATTATACACTTAAAAATGATAAGGCTAAATGCAGCTGTGGAATTTCACGCATCACTGACAAGACTTCTGCCAGGGTAGTCCACAGGATCAGTTTAGCTTGTTACATTATCCAACTCTTGTAACAGAAGTTAGTTTAAATCAGCATGTGCAGCTACAGTAGTATGCTGCTGTATGTAAATTGTGTTCCTGAAGCATAGATATCCACTATATAGAGTTCTCCTAATCCTAAAGGACAGAAATATCTGAAAGTTATAAATGCTTTACTGCTTAAACGTATTATTTGAGAATCTGACACTGACCAACTTTGCAGATTATCTAGAGCCAGCTTTTGTAAAAGAAGCGTTAATGAAAAGAAAATAAAAATCCATCCAGTTAAAGAGATCACCTCTCCCTCCTCAGAAACAAAATACAAGATGCTGTCTATTTACATATAAGAGGATGAGCAGGAAAACTAAAGCAGAACACTGCACTTCCCTCTGCCCAATAAAATCTGCTCAGCAACTTACATTTTTATTCTCTGTAAGTATGGCAGAGCTATGGTCTTCATTAACGTACTTTATTCGCTACTAATGTTCTAAGGAAAGAATTGATAAGGGTGCTGGCCATTAAGGAACCGAGATGTAGAAATCACAAAAAATATTTTCCTTCATGATAATTGCTTGCATTGTTGAGATAAACTACATCAGTGCTTAAAACAAATTCCCTATATGAAAGGAAAAGATATTTGTGGTTTGTATCTAAGAGCCACAAACAACAGCCTACTGATTTACATCACCATAAAATCCATTTTATTACATCTACTAGATTGTAAATGCAAACATCTCAAGATATTTTCATGTTCCTCACTGCAGTGTAAATTTGAATTAATATGGCATTAAAAATAGAATCACTAAGCAGGCATTTGAATAGCCCCTTATTGCTACAATACATTCTCAGTTCATTCTGACTCTTTCTAAGTTTTTATTTATTCACCCAACCACCAGCTCTTGTGGTAGAGACTTCATCTAGGCTGTGTTTTAAAACATAGAGTGATATGAAAGATTTCACTCAAACTCAAGATAAGGAATACCGATGCTAAAGCTTCCACTCACCAGACAGGGCTTAATAGGTGTCTTAAAGGAATGTCCGAAAGGATTGGTAACACTTTGAAAGTATTTCTGAGATTGACATGTCAGTGTGCTGTTCACTGCACAAAAATGTAGTCTTGCTTTAAAAAGATTATAATCTAAACAAGTAAATCTAGTTTAAAACAAAGGATCTTCCTATACAAACATGTCAGAAAGAGTTGGTCACTGAAAAATCTAACCATCCCGTTTCACGCATCAATCTCTTGGTATTTGTGTGGCTACCAAAAAGTCTCTCTCCAGCACAGGGTTGCAAAGTTAAAAACTTGCTGCAAAGGTCATATAAAAACTCTCTTTAATTCACTTTGAATTTTAAACTTAGTTACTCACTATATGAACACAAATACCAGTTAAAAAAAAAAAAGCGTACAACTGAAATAATATAGCTATTGATCTTGCAAAGGTAATATTAGGAACTTTTAAAACTTTTTGTTTAGTTATTTCATTCTGTTCAAACTGTTTCAAGATGCTGGACACTCTACAACCTTTATGTTAGACATGTTAAATATTTGTAAAACAAGGCAAAAAACATAGCATGTATTCAAATATATCACTCAAAAATCCTTGCATTTCAGAGTAACAATAATCTTTTTTAAGGGGAAACCCACAAGTACTGTATTCCCAAATGCTCTTTCAGCATCCCATTATTTCTAAACGAGGCTGCCTGAAAACAATCTCTCTTTTTAGGATGTTATCAAGAGGGAAATCCTCAATGACACAACTGACACAGCTTGGAAAGAGTAGTAACAGACTTGGAAGCATAAACACTATAGTAATCTATTCTAATAATCTACAATTTTATCAGATAATTTTTCAATAAACTCATATCCTCTGTTCGAGTTAGACTGCCTTCTAATAAACAGTTGACTTAAAGTTACGAAGTGAACAAGTTTAATATCTTTCTGGGGAATTGTTCCCAGCTTTCATTTAGAAGGTAACCATTCATAATCTGACTTTATTCAGATTCTACCTGACCGATCATACTATGTTAACAGTTGCACACAGAGCTTGTTTACACGTAGGATTGTTTCCAGTTTCTGGGAATATGGAAAAAGAGCCTCTCAGCTTTAAATGGTTTCCTCATTTCATCCCTTCATTTTTGTTAGTTGTCATATGTATCTGTACTAAAACTTTTGGGACTTTTCATCTGTTCAGGTTCTATTGATTGAGCTCTCACATAAGCAAATTCAATGCTATTACAACTGTTTAAATAATATGATAGAACTCATGGCAATTTCAACACTAACACTGCAGTCCCTCACTACTAGTAACTGTGGGAAACAAAGTCAAGTGATTTAATTCTCTTCATCTGAATGGAAAAACAAAATCAAAGTGGAATTATATACTTGTTAATCTAGATCTGCATTGAATTTAAGCATCCTCTACTTATAAAATAATCATCTAAATGCTTAACTTTTCTTCTCTAATGATAGAATTGAAGACAAGATGGCTGAAACACAACGCTCAGAAATGTTAGGAGTAGAAAAGTTTCACAGTAAAAGACAATTAAAAACAAGTCTTTTGACAACACAAAATGCCCTCTTAAGCTGAGGAGAAATTCGTCTTTCAGAGAGAAAGAATTGATCTCAATTACACTTCCTAAGCCAATTCTTGCTTTTGAAGAAAGGTTCCCAAGTGATACATAGAATTTAAATCACAGGCAAAAGTGAATGTTCAGGGGAATATGTATAAACAGTTTCCAATTATTGTTTGTACACAATGAGGTCAAGTGAAATTTGCTTCTCATATACATATTCTGCAGACTTCAACTTCAATTTAATATCATCTAAAGTTTTTTTCTTCCTTCATATTTATGCATTTTTTAAGGTTTAAACAACGTAGAATGTTACAATACCTTTCACTCTGTGTCCTAGCACAACATTGCCACGTACAGAGTAAAGGCATTTAAGAAATATCTCTTAAATAAAGTATTTATGTGACACTATATACTGTAAATATCAACACTATGTTTCAGAATTTAAAAAAAGAACCTATAAAAAAGAATATTGCCAAATCACTGCTTTGAGGAACTGAAATACATTGTCATCAACTTCCTTATTGAGGATTCAATCCTAGTATTGGAATTGCGACTTATTTTATCATCTCCTATTTTTCGGAAAAGCCTATGAAAACTTTTACTTTTGAGAAAAATCTTGGAAAGTTGTGGTTTAGATTATAAAAATGTTGACCAAATTGCAAACTTGACATTTATGAGCCAAGGTTAATATTTGCTATGGACTAAGTTATGTAAAAAAATATTCATATGCTGATTTATGTCATTTGAGATGTCCATCTTTCCTTTTGCATACATGAATTTTACCTTCTCAGAGGTGTATTCCAAATATATTCCCCTCACAGCAAAGAAACCTCTCAGTTCTAAATGCTACTTTTTCATCTTATTTATTCCATCTGCCCAAGCACATGTATGCACAATCCTACTACCAATCTGCTTTGGATTTCAATAAATAGAAACATATTATATAGGAGATATTAGGTTGCAAATCACTGCTGAGAAACTGGCAACTTCTCAAAAACTGTTCTACTGGGCTTACAAATGTCCCCACAGTAATGAAGGAATTTGGTTCTATTTTTAGAAAAAATATTGCATGAAAATACATGCTCTAGTTTTGGAGAATGAACTAGTTTTGCAGATTAAAATCCCTTTATTGAAAGGAACTTTGTGAAGATATGCTTATGGAGTAACTATAATTAATGTGAAGTAATAGTTTTAAGGAAAAGCAGTAAATTTATGTCTGTTATGATATAATGCAGTCCACCTTCTCCATTTATAAAACAAAAACAAATGCCATAAAAATCCCACCACACTCAAAGTACATTACTAGAGGGAATATAACTTCAGGTGGCAGTGTGAAAACCTAGCTGCCAATCCCCCCTCCATTTGAGTTTAAGATAAGGGAGCAGACGAGTTCTCAGTAGAACAGATGACAAATATTGAACAGAGGCAGGAAAGAGAACATAGGTAGCTCTGACCTAGATTTGGAACAGACACTGTTTGATACACCAGTAAGAAGTGTCTGCAATCAAAATGAAAGAAATATATATTTAAAAAGGAAGTCACAGTTTTGGATGACACACTCATGTTCACGGCCCACATCTTTCTTCTACCCAAAAGAACTCTGAAGTTTTCTTGCATCTTCCCCCCCCCCCATCAGATTTGATACACTAAAAATTATTATGATTAATAGTGCTTACCACACAGGAAGGCCTGCTGCACATACATACTGAAGGGATGTGCATATTCTCACAGGTCAAATCATGGACAAATAGCAGTCAGTGAATGGGATAAGTACATTGATGGTATTCAAATTTAGAAAATAAAACCAATCAAAAAGTCTAATGGTGATGAATTAAACAAAGGTTCAGTCTCATGTTGAGTTGTGTGTCTTGTAGAAGTACTCACAGACTTTTTTTTTTTAAACTCATTCGTTTATGTTTAATTCTTTTCCTGCTTGATATGCAGATAAACATCACCGAGAAACGCACATAGAGTCAAGTAAACACAAGTGCGTTGTCTAACGCATAAAAATTCATAATATGTGCAGAAAATAAAATCCATTCATTTGTATTCTGTGGGAGCCTGTTCTGCAAATAAATTTCAGCAAAGAAAACCTCTATAAGAAGATTGTACAAAGATTTTGAGAAATGGATAGAGAAGAGCAAAGACAGAAAAAAATATGCATCTAGAAGAATTATACAGCTAGATAGATAAAATTGTAAGAGATGAGATTAGCATATATATCATTTAAAATGTACACTTATTGGGTGTCAGTTGACAATGAAAAGTTAGCACATGGATAAAATTAACATCTGTGTAACATGAGGGACTTAAAAACAGGTAATTCTTTGTACTTGTATGTACCAGCTATTCCATCACTATTCCATCCTTTATGTACTGTTTATATACAAATACTCCGAATTTAAAATATAAAAAAAAGCAAAGGAAGATGCAGCCTGAAAATGACAAGCTTTTACTCCTTAAAAGTGACTTTTAACTTTAAGTAGTTACATTCAGTAACTGTCGGCCATTTCTCCTCATAACTCATGTAAATGGCTCCTTAGTTTACCTTTTCTGATCATCGCTATCAGCAGTGCATGCGCAAGCTCCCAGTATTCAACTGCATGTATAATAATTGCTGTCTCAATGAAAGTGTCCAATTCTTGCTAATGGAGGAGAAATGATTAACAAAAAAATTTAATTTTAATGAACGCTTGTCAAAATTAATTATTCCAAAGTGTCATCCTGCAGATAGGCTAACCTGACAAAATAAAAGCTGCATTCTTGAAAAATAACGCAAGAGAAACCAAAATTCTTTCCTTTTCTGTTGCATAATCAGTATAATAAGGCAATAATCAGAAGCAGGTAGGCAACATCATGCAACCATCATACTACATGGCATTGTGTAAGCAGTGTGTTTTTTTTTCCCCTTACTTGAAGTAAAAATTACAAATCATTTAAAATCCACACAATCAGAAATACACAAGGACCCACACTCAAAGCAAAGCTGGCTCTCAGGCTTATAACACATAGCAAAGTCAAGAAATAAATTACAGGCAGCATTTTTCCTATCTAATTTGAAAGGGAAGGGCGTCATATTTCAAAGTAGCAGGTATTACCTGGCTTTAGAATTCAGTGGTTTTACCATACAATCAAAGAATAAGGGTTTGTTATCTTAATCAGATCCTGTTGCTTAAGTATGAAAGGAGTAAAATTCATTCATTCTGAAGATTATTCTTGGATGATGCAAAAAGCCTCTCTACAAAGGAGATGAAAATCTGAAATTCACTCTCATCTGTTTGGGAGAACTTCTGGTCCTATTCTGGCCCAAAGAAATATTAGTTGAAATTTCAGAAAACCTGAAAACATAGGTCTGATAAGCACAAACGTTACTTGGTATGCCAGAACTTTGCAAACTTTAACTAAACACTAACGGTGGCTGTGTTTCTAAGTGTCCTTAAAATGCAAAAGATGTGGGACTTTTCCTTAGCTCCATGTTTACGTAACTTTCTGTAAAATCTTGTCAGGGGAGATCTTTGAGGGGTCCTACAAACACAATCAACGGTTTACACTCACAGAGAATCTTACTTGCCTGCAATCCATACACAAGTCAGACATTTCTAAACTAGAACACAGTATGGAGAAGTTCCTTCGTTGTTATCTCTTAAGAAATGGGTTGACTCCATCAACAGCTAGTCCTAGAGAAATATATAGTAGAGTCATTTGGAATTTAGTCTTTGAAGTTATTTCACAGATATTAATTTAAAAAGGTAAAAATAGCTGCTAAAAATAGCAACAATATATTCAGATTCATCCTCCTAAATATAGGAGGAAAACCTCTCTAAAATGCATATTCATACAGAATTTTGGTGAAGTCTATCCTGTACTTCAGTCTACAAATAAACTTTTTTTTTTTTTTTTTTTTTTTAAGGGGAAAAAAGCCCTAATAGCTACAGCTACTTAAGCATCCTGCAAATTTACATTTTTAAAAGCAGAAATGACTAGGCTTTACATACACTGCTTGTAAAGGAGGTTAAATACAAAATGACCACTTTTCTTATGCCAAAAAAAATGCACTCCCTCTCTAAACACCTAGCATGAAATGGGAAGGAAAGAAGTACTTTATAAATACCTCAGAGAGACACATCAGATGATACAGAGTTTACAGATCTCTAAAGGATAGTGTCAACTAGTAAGCAGATTGAAGGAATAAGATAAGACTGTTAGAAAAAAAACATGACATCTACTGACAACTGTAATTACTAATACATTACATTAGAATTCCTTTAAGATATAAATAAAATAATGCTTAAGAAAAACAATTTAACAATTTATCTATATTCTCAAAAGGAATGTAATCACATCCCTGACTAGAAAACATTGAACAACCTAAACTACTAAAAAGGGCTCAAACAAACAAATAACAACAACAACAAAAAAAAAGCCACCACCCAAAAATCCCAGTTTTGACCAAATGATAAAAGGTAAAGGTAGAATTCCTCATGAGCTTATGACTGCTCCTTTGCTTATAGACTAATGGATTCTTTGGGACTTCGGGCACTGAACAGATAAAGCTGCAGACCACTGAGCTAGCTTATATTAGTCAAGAGCTCTGCAGCAAGAAACCTCCAGCTGACTCAAAAACTGTAGTTTATGTAGTAAATGGCCATACAAAGGCAAATAAAATGTAACATTGATAAAGTTGTCACATTTTAAAATACTTTTAACTCCTTCAAGTCAAAACAGGAACCTGAGCCTCCCTATGAAAAATTCTGAGACCTCTGTTCAATGCACAGCTGAAGTCAAAAGCATGGTGTCTGAATGCAAAAGGATGTCCTGATAATTTCCAGAATGACACTGACCTCATGTTCCTTCTCCAAAAGGATGAAATACATAAAACAATAGAGGGATAGTGTAGTGTAGTTATCACATCTGCTTTACATGCTAAAGGTCCTGAGTTCAAGCTCCAGTGGAACCAACACCAGGAAATCTTTGGGAGGTTGGACTAGATGATCTCCAGAGGTCCCTTCCAACCTAAATGATTCTGTGATACATGAACTGAAGTTCAGCATCCCAGACACTTCAGGTGTTGTATGCTTCACATCTCAATAGTAAGCCAGAAGATGTCTTAGACTGATGTACTGTCTCCAAATTCTGAAGTTCTTGTTTATATAAAACCGAATGCTGTATACTGAATACCAGGCCACCCAAAGCTCCTACTGCAAACCTTCAACCTTGCTCTATTTCTCCTCATTTCATCTTTCTTTTTATCTGTTTTACTTGTCTACCTACTGGAAATTTTTTTCATTTCTATCTCAAAGTATTTAACTAATCAGGCAGATTACAATTTATGTTCCCAGAAACAATACATTTCACATGTTTTCATATGGACAAATCGTATTTCATATGGAAAATAATATTGCCAAAAATAATCAAAATAGATTAAATTTCTTTAATTTTTATGCATTTTCAGTAGAGAAACAGTAGCTCTAGAGTGATACACAACATCTTAACTAACTTACTCAAAGTTGATAGGACCATAAATCTTTCTTCTAATTCTCTCTTCACTGGGAGCTTTCTTTATAATGTCCTGAAATGCTACATAAAAAGATCTACATTTTTCGTATACTGAGGGAAGAGTAACAAAAGAGCAATGGAGAGAGTCACACACAAATTCTCATGAAGTCATTATGTTAATGCAGATATTACTAAGATTGCACAGAAGTTGTACAGAAGATATCTAAGTTGCCTACAAGAACATATGGAAGTCTATTCTCACAATTTAAACCTTAAAATGGATTCAGTGGGTAATGTCATCCAAATTCACCTGGAAACTTTTCAGAGCTAAATTTTAAACAAAATTAAAAAAAAATAAATAAAAAATAAAGAGGGGGCCTTAAAATTACAGTCCCAATTTTATTTTAGATATCCCTTCCATTTTCTATAAGTGCTCAACACTCAGCATCTCTCTATACATTGACGGTCATGAAAAAAACTTCATTTAACAACATGAGGGGAAAGGCTAAACCAGATTACCTTTTCTAAATGACAAGGCTATTTGCATTTAAGTGGCATACAAACAGCAATTATATCTGTTATTTGCATAGTAATGAAACAATCCTTTTATGACAAGGTGTGGTTCCTCAGAAGATTCACAACTATGAAATTCTTTTCATAAATTAAACTTGCATTATCTACTTTGCTAATGCTCTGTAACTTCCTGGGGCAAAACTCTAACTCTTGTTACTGAAACTTGTACCTTGTAACTGCTCAGTGACTGCACTGAATGACCAAGTACACTCATAATCTCTAAGCAGACATTTTATGTATATTAGTCATACTGCTGCCAGAGACTCTATTTTTATCTATTGCACAAATGGATTTCCAACCTTAGATAGATAAAGGTGGAATTCAAGACATAAACACTGTAAATGAAATCTTTTCTTACCTCCCCCAATATTTTTTTAACTTAAAGAAAATGTCAGTATTTTGACCCATATTTTTCATGCACCAGTTAACTAAAAAATTACAGAACCTGAAGAGCTCAGATAAAATTCATCAAGGGGATTAAAACAACACATGCCTCCTTCCTCTAGTAGCTGTGGGATGCTACTGGAATGTGAATTAAGGACTCTCAAAAGCCTTTGAAAAATGAGGACCTCTGAATTTTTAATTTTGTTAACTAATCATTACAGAACGGGAAATTGCTGTGTTTCTGACTGTTTGATAGGTAGCTGCTTCCATAAAGTACATTTTTAATTTTGTAAGAGCTGGCCTGTTTCCCAGCAGCACATTGATTTGTGGGACCACTACTTACACCACCTAGAGCATAATTAAATATTAAGTCCCTCTTTGATGTATGCAAAGCCTGACTAAGAGGATTACTAGCGACACTGAGGGTGGCTTTCACACATTTTCTGGTAATTGAACATTGCAATATCATTAAACTTATCTTTACTCAATATGAATCACATTCACCCTTTAGGTATCTGAAGTCCCTTTCTGTACCAAGAAATGGTAAGGGAAAGGAGGACACCTTCTAAAAGTGTGCAAAAAATGCCAACTAAGTAAGGATAAAGCAATTTGGATGTAATATAATGAACATACGTTTGAAATATTTACAGTTTAAACTTTATTTAAACAAGTCATATATATATATACAGAATTAGGTCCTAGAGTTTAGATGCAATCTCAAGGGTTTACTATTTTGCTAAATGAAAAGGGATGATCAAGTTAATAAAGACGTAGTGATGTTACAGAAATAGATACTTACAGACCAAACAATGTCACAGCAGTTTGAAAGCTAGCGTATGTCATAGTGCACATCTGAAAGAAGTAATTCCTAATTTCTATTTTGGGCCCTGGCTTACCCAAGGTTACCCAACAATCTGACAAAATTTTTAAATTGTTCTTCAACTTCCCCTTCTGTAGAGTAGGGATGCTTTTTTAAGGTCGTTGCACTGAAAGTATTAACGTAGACAAGAGAAACTTGGTAATTAATGCTTTGCCAACACATCCTCTACAAATTCTTTCTCTTGCTTTTCAACAGTGATATAACTACTGAATTCCACAGTGTAATTATTTTTACCAATATATCGTGAAGGATTTTGAAATGTGCCTAGCAAAAATAGAGAGAACACAGTCTGCAGTACACTGTCTTATTATATAATCCCCCTTTTTGTTAATTCACAAAATAAGCAAACTTATTTATTAAATAGGATTATCATTTCCTTTTCATAATACCAACTCCTGGACTACAGTTTGAAATCACCTGACTAAAAGATAAAAACAATTTGTTTAAAAAGTGGATTGTTCATTTGTTTTCTTAGACATTAGTGAAGAATCCAACTGTCAGTTACCAGCACCTAACAGACTAAGCAATAAGAATTTTCAATTTAAATTACATATCCATTACCTAGCATAAGGCATCTACCAGAAACAAAGGACTCCACCTACCACATCTAGCTTGAGTTGACATGAAAATTAGAATTATCTTTAAATACATTCCAAGAGGACTCTTAAGATTGCACTCTGTAGCAGGAATTAGGGGAAAAAATAATTTTATATATGTATGTATAAAGATAGCCTTTACTTGTGCTAAGTACAAAAACTGTTTCTGAACTTGGCTAAACAACAAACTACATACAGAGAATTAACATTACAGAATTGTATTTATATTTTACATAATTAACTCTGAAAGATTTGAACTTATTTAGCACAGTAATTGTGCTTTTTACTATGTAGCTTTGACAGGGTGGAAGATTAGACCAGCAAGAATTGCCTGAGGCTAAACAGAGGTAAATGTACAGTCCTGCACCCCCAGGACAGAACAACCCCAAGCAGCAGCGCACGACAGCCTGGGGTCTGGCCGACTGGGGAGCAGCTCTGCTAGGAAGGCTCCTGGGTGCCAGATGACACAAGCTAAACCTGAGCCAGCAGCGTGCCCTGGCAGCGGGGAAGGCAAATCGTACCCTGGGCTGCACAGCAAGAGTACAGCCTGCAGATCGAGGGAGGTAACCATACTCTTCTCGGCACTTGTCAGGCTGCGCCTGGAATACTACGTCCAATTTCGGTCACCCCAGGTCGAGAGAGAGACTGGAAAATTGGACAGGGTCCAGCATGGGGCTACAGAAATGAGGAGAGCGTTTGAGAACTTGAGAGATGAAGAAAGGTTGAAGGTATTTGGTTTGTTCAGCCTGGAGAGCAAATGTAATCACAGTCTGCCAATACCCGAAAGGCAGTTACAAAGAAGATGGAGGCAGTCTCTTTACAAGGACATTCAATAACAGCAGGAGATGCAACAGGCACAGGTTACTTCAGGGGAAATTCAATCAGGATATAAAGAAAAAAGGCCTCTTCACTGTGAGAACAATAATAACACATTGCAGTTGGTTGCCAACAGAAACAGTAATATCTCCCGTGCTGGAAATACTCAAGGCTCAGCTTAACAGAGCCCTGGATAACCTAATCTAAAGGCCCTGCATTGAACAGAAGTTTGGACGAGATGATCTCCAGAGGTCCCTTCCAAATTATGCTTTTCTACATTTCTATAATTTCTGCCTCTCTGTACAGACACAAGATGAACATGCTCTTTCCAGCCCCTCCATAAGAAGAGGCAGTTCAGTTTCAGTCTTCCATAAATCACTTGTGCCTTAGTTATTCCAATCTGCTGCAACACTGCCAATATTAATTTATTCAAGAACAACCTGACTGAAACCAACCAAACAGTGAGCAAGCTGAGGACTTCTTGCAAGGAGCATTCTTTCCACAGGCAACTCCTTCCTGCTGAGGAACATCTATCACAGTTTACACACAGTGCAATCATTGTAATTTTGGGCTGAATCTGGAACATTGAATAACTATTGATTTGTTAAGCTTTAAAATCTCTTTAAGAAACTTTTGACAGACCAAAGATGCTTTGAGTACAATATTATTTAACTACAGACAGTGCAGTATTATTATGGGTAGGACATATTAGTGTATTATTGGAATGGAATAGATTTGATTTGGTTCTAAAACCCCAAGAGATAAAAGCAAATGGTTGCTAGTTTTATGCTGAGAAGTTTTATACATTTTGACTAATAAAAATGATCTGGTCTTCTACAAATCTTAAGCAAGTTTAATGAGACTTGTAAAATTTTTGTCAAATATGAGTTTCTTTCTCTTTCTTCCACAAAAAAATGGCTCAAAGCCATTGTCTACATCTAATTTTCTATATGTTTCAGTTCAACACTTGAAGTGCTTTTGGAGTGGAAAGCAGGAACACAGGTAACAGCAATATTGCCAAAGGATATTACATACTAACAACAAAAACCTGAAATCAAGAATCATCTCAGACACACTTCAAGAGTGACTGAGTAGTTAAGTGCTTGTATTATTGTGAATGCAAGGGAAAAGTAGTTTTTAAAGGAGTCAAGAGACAACTATTTTCTTTTTAAGATTATTACCTTGAATGACCTAAGTTCAGTGAGTCAAAACTGAGATACTGCTTTTGCTTTATATGAATATAAAATGCTTTTGTGCACAGGTTTTGTAGGACATATTAGAAATATTCTGTTTCAGTTCCATGAGCATTTGGCATTTTCATGGAGAGGACAAGGTAGGGGGTGGATGGAATTCAGGAAACGGATGAGAAGTAATTCTGCTTCTGAATAATTTTACATGAAACAAGTGATACTCATATGATTTCAAAATAACACAAGCTTCAAAGACAGCTGTGATGTTACAAGAATGTTCCTTCCTGTCAAGCATTTAGGATATTTTCATTGTACCCAGAAGACTAAACGCAGAATCTCTAAAATACATACTTTGATATTAAGCACTTCAAAGTTTGCCATGAAATAAAGCAGTTAAAGTATTAATGGCTATGCAACAAGAACCTTTCTGGTGTTAAAACAAACAAACAATCCAATAAACAAACAAAAAAACAGTAAGAACGTACTTGACCAAGCATACAAGTTAAATGCCTAAAAATATTTCATTTAGTCACCTAAAAAGCATTTTTTTAATCTGAATTTTTGTAGTTTTAACTTTTGACCATTGCGTGTTATTCTCCTCCTTCCTCCTCCTTTTTTAATATTTGTCTGATAAACTGAAAAATCTTTTATTAAATTTCAGTTCCTGTCTTCTATAAACTTCTAGAGTTTAAGTATGGAACTTAACAGTCTCTTTGATCTTCCTTCTGAACTCCTTCCTATCTATTAATATTTTTATTTTTTTCTAGACTCTAGAATTGGACATAGGGCAGATAATAGAAATGCCTAGGAGAGATAATAGAAATGCCATAAACAAATTTAATTTTTCATTAAAGTTTTCTTTTTACCCAACGAGGTAATTTCTATTTAAAAATAAGGTTGATGTCAGCTAAATAAACTTGGAAAAGTAGATTTGAAAACGTTTAGTGGCATATACGGGTCTGCACATAAATGATGTAGAATATGTACACAGTTTGTATGCTTTTTTTTTCATTACAGAAAGGTGAGAGGAGCTATTCAGCACACACCTTGCAAATACTGCTCAAACAAGGGAAGTGACAATTCCCATAGTCTGCATGTTTGGACTACCAAGGAGTAGATTAACTCACATCCCCTTGGTACCCCATATTTGTATATGTACACACTTGTACAACGGAAAAACAAAAAAACAAACAAAACCTCCAAAGCCTCAGTAAAGCCAGTTGGATAAAAAAGAGAAACATTTTATATACTGTATGCTATAACAGAAGATGTTAAGCAATACGGCAGTTTTATCCAGATTCATATGAAGGTGCATCATGATTAAGAACAAAAGAGTATTTTCCTAAAAGAGGGGTAGGAAACAAGCTAGCTTTTACATTCCTTAGAAGGAATGCTGAATTCTAGAACTTTTCTGCGTGTTAAAAAAGTGAAAGCTAGACATTTCCTTATCCTGTAATTCAGGAGGAAAGGTAATCCACCTTGGACTCAGACTAAAAATGCTTGGTCTCCCTTAGCAGCGAAATGAATAATAGCTTAGAGTAATTTCTTTCAGTAATGATTTTACCTCATTTTTTTTAACTTTATACTGAAAGAGATTTAAAGTCCTCACTAGGTCAGTTAAACGTATGAACTGTTTTAAGAAACTACTACCTTTTGGTTGCTGGGTATTGGCTTTCTAAGAGAGGCTACAGTTGCCTCTGTGACCAAACGCAGCCCCCACCAAGCAAATCTCCTCATTTGATACTGCCCTTATATTCCCAGTGCCTGCTTATGAGATAACATTTAGATAAGGAGCTTAGGAAAAAGAGACAGTGGCCGGAAATTTTAGTTCTAGTTCTGATTATAACATACTACGCCAAGTAGGCGATAAACAGGGTAGGTAAAAGTGACTGAAAACAGTGGTCAGAAGCGAAAGAAAATACAAAAATTAGAAGCCAATGCATGACATAGAGAAAAATCAGTGTTTGTTGCAGTTTGATATTCTACACTCGTGATACCACGAAGCATTAATGATCTCTGTTTTATAACAAAACATAATTCATTAAAAATATAGCAGGAAAATAGGAGTGACATCCCCACTGACAGGATGCATCACAACCACATACTGAAATTTAACATTTTATTATACAATCTTTGTATAGAAACAGCTGTATGCTATTACATATAGCAGTCAATGCTAGTACCTTTCTTTCAGGCCAGCAAGCTCTGAGGACAGCTTGCGTTCTGAAGAATACGAGTAGTTTGCTGTCCTCATCACTGAGGTGGAACGCTTGCTCCATAATTTGGAGCACTTTGATGCGAGGCTTCACTGGTAAAGAATCATCACCACAGAAAGGTCTCAACCACTCCAGAAGATCATCTGAAGAAACTACTTTCTCCCTGGAATTCAAGTTAAACAATTCAGTGTTAACCATCTTCAGTAACCCTAATCCAAAAACAGCATGCATTTTCAAAGTTGTTTACATGCTATTTCATTGCAAGAAATTTGCTCAGAAAGCATGCAAATTATTCTTTCCTGTTATGCAGGTGAATGTGTGCAAAATGAAGATCCTCCAAAAATTGTTGTATGAAGTACAGAAAACACCATTCCTTACATTCCTGCCTGTGTGATTTGGTAACAAGCAGGAATATATTGTAACAAAATGTATCAACTTGTAAAATTTTCATCAGCAATTGACTTTTTTTTAATAATGTTCTTACATGAATAAAAAAGAAAACATATTCAAATGAATAAATAAAGTAAAATCTTGACTAAAATTTATTACAGGCTAACTTTACTATCATTTCATTACAGATTCAAGAAATCCATCTCTACAAGATCAGCAAAAACACAGTGTAGGGGAAGAGATACAGAACTTAATCTTGCAACTTCTGTGGTTTGTATTAAGTCTTTTACACTTTAAGATAGTCTTTATCACTTCCTAATGCTGATAACCATTCTGTAGGCAAACTGAGAAATTATCAAGTATTTGATCAAAATCAAAAATATTTTTACATCTACAGTCAATGATTTCACTTCAGCCTTGGCAGAGTTCAAAGGCTGAAGATGCACAAAGATCCCACCACTATCTTCATGTTGGAAAACAAGTGTTACATAGTTTCACACATCCTGACAAAGAGTTTTTTTTTAAAAAAAAAAAAATCCTATGAGGTAGTTAACTATCAAGCTTCTACGCCCTGTAATAGTTCATATTTTACAAGATGTCCACACAGAAACACATGGAGATAAAGCTGACATAGTTATTTCAGTACTGTTATGCCTGCATACTCGTCAGTGAACGGGTACCACAGTTGGTACCACAACACACTACTCGAGCAGATCACAGCTTTTGTTGTAGTGCATTTTTCTAAACACTCCTATCACATCGGCCATTTCAGGCTTGATCATAGTCATATGTGTAACACGGTAATATGGCAAGAATTGTAGAGTATACATGCTTCAGTGAGGAAGAGTTATTCTATGAAAGCATCAAACAGACAAAAGATTGTCTGTGGACATAGCAGGGTCCTGGCTACTGAAGGTTTGAAATCATTTCTTTTATTTGTAACATTTCTTTTCAGCTGAATAATTCTACTTGTGGTTATTAAGTTATTGAACTTTAAACTCTTTTTCCTTCCTCAAGAGAGCATAAATGTGCTTATATGTTTCAAGTAACAATCTGAATAGTACTTTCTTTTTTTTCCTAGAACATAATACAGTTTGGCTAAAGTCAATTTTACTTTTTAATACTAGGCCAACCTGTATGCTTCATTTTAAATAGATTAATCATAAAAAGATGTTGAAGATGGAAATACTCTAATTATTTATATGAGTAAACTATCCAAAGCAGATTGCTTTTTTTCTGAAGAACCTGAAAAAAATATTTCTTTGTAACTATATATAATAAGGATTACGGCTACGGTATGGGTTTCTGGGCAGGTTCAAAGGGAAATGCATACTGGAATCAAAGTTAGTTTAGTTTAGTTTGTTCTAATTAACAGGTTTAAAGGAAGGCACCTACTTTCCATTAAACTAATTTCACAAAATTTTATAGTCTATTAGAGGACTAGAGAGAGTATCACTCTCTATAGACTCTTGGACTTTTTTGTTTTGCAAAATGCAATTCATCTGTTCAATGTACTAAAAGAATTACATATACTCTGACATATAGATCTTCAGATCTGCTTTTTGTTAGAATCTTGTAATACAAAAGCACATGGCTGTAACAGAGACTTTATATATTGCTGCCTAGCATGGAAACTGCTGTAGGTTAGAAATGCCAACAATCTTTTATTATTGTTGTTCAGGGATTTTTTTTTTTTTTTTTTTTTTTTTTGCTCATTTGCACCAACTTTCAGAAAAGTCGCTTATCAAGTCTCTCTGCCAAGAAAAGACTAAGTGCATAACACAGGATAGCTAAAATATAATGTTAGGACAAAGAGCTTGATCTTTTTGGACATATATCTTTAAAGTTACTTAAATTAAAATTTAATTAAATATATTTTTAAATAAAAAAATAATTAAAATATCAATAGAATCAGAATAATTTACTAGATTTTACCTCTATATATTATTAGCTATCATTAAATACCTTCCCCAAACACTTCAGTTTCACAAAATATTGGAACAGAAATGAGAATTCAGTGTTACCAACATGTGAGAGGCTGGGAGACGTTATTAGGTGAGAAACATACAAATGAGCCCAGCAGACAAACTGCATCATGGTAGGTAAGAAATTCTGAGAAGTCTTTGGTAATTTTGAAATAAATATTTTCATTGGGCTATTTCTGAATCCATTCAAGCCATGACACTACAGCAGGCATACCAAACATACACCTCAGGAAATGAGAGGTAGATATCCTCAATTATAAAAAATGTCTGATGCTTCAGAGGAAGGCAGAGTACTAAGGATTGGAAGGGAACTTGCTATACCAACAGTTTTTGTGTCCTCTTCTCATTTCAGGAAAAATTTAATATCATCTAGATAGTTAAGTGTTATAATAACAAGAACAAACTCCTGGATAATTCCACTGGGGAAAAAAAAAGAAAAGCTTCACTAATTACTTTTTATCTAGTGATAACATCTTGAAATTTTCAAAAAATCCGATTTTAATACATCTCTCATACAGCTTATTAAATCCATATAAAGTAAGCTTTTAATCAAAGTGTCATGTGATATTAAGCTTTCCTGGGCATTTGAACTCCATTATTTTAAGACAACAGCTTTTATCAGTTAAACTGATAAACCTGTCAAAAGAAAGCCAACATCTTTGTTTTGTTGTTGCAGAGCCTACCTTCCAGGGCACAACGCTGGCTGACGAGTTAGATACTCAGCCTCTAATCCTTTGCTGATACAGCTTCATCCATTAAACGTTACTCTGTTGATAAAAGGCCTTTGTAATAAGGGAGCTGAGTCCCACGCAGTAACAATGCACCTTAACTTTAGCAATGATATTATCCTAAACACTTGAGCAGATGTCTAAGGGAAGTGGTTACACAGATGACCCCTTAAGGCATCTGCTGCCTCTAGACATTCTCAGTCTTCTCTCCCTCTCATATGTAAGAACTCTTCAAATAACCATGTAATATCATAGAACAACATCTCTTCAGTCCTGATAATATAATATCATCATAATGATACTGGATTTTATCACCTAAAAACGTAAGCATTTTTATCATGTCTGGTTTTGACTGATGTCTGTACTTGCATACCACCTGAGTTTATGAAAACCAACTTGACTGGTTGCTTTTGAAGTATGATATTTTTGTATCTGAAGCTTTTTCTTATTGCCCTATATTCTCCTCCTTTCCCTATAGGTACCTTTCTACTTTCACTATAGGTTCTTCTGCTTATAATTCTAGCCATTTCTCATTTTTTCTATACTATCACTAGACAATTTAATTATTGTACGGTCTATTATGCTAATAATCACAGAATGCCCTTATTCTCTAGACAGAAGAGAGAGATGTTTCATAGATGAAGTTTTTTTCTTAGATAATTAGAATAGACTGTTAATTAAATTAGACTATTAAAAGAGTATATTAGACTAAATACAGTCTAACTGTATGAAAACATTTACACTAGAACACATTAGCACAAACACAAACAACCAGCTAGCAGTGTCAGACAGAAGAATTCATTTTATCTCCTCCTGGCTCAAAAGAACATTTAACAAACCAGTAAATGGCATTCAGCTATCCCTTAGGAACATTTAAAACTAGAACTTTTTTTTCCCCTTTCTATTTTTTTTTAATGAAAGGAAGTGGCTCCAGGTGGAGTGTGATTTATAACTAATGTTCCCTTATTTATCTTAACAAGACAGATGGGAAGCTAGTACCAGTCAGAAGACACCAATTTAACCTGTCTTGCAGCTCTGAAATAACAACATCGACAGTTTAGTTTTTCAGCTGGCCCCGATTACAATTTTATTTAGGCTTTATATTGCTTGAATAATGTTATTCAGCTCAGAACTTCAGCTAAATTAGAAATGACTCTGGTGGCATCGAAACTGTAAATTAAAAGCATGAGAATTAAGATGGTCTGCTGCAATATTTCCAGAGCTCACACCTGATGTTTATATAGGTTTTGTCAAGGGGAAGATTTATGTTTATATAGGTTTTGTCAAGGGGAAGATTTATGTTTTATAAACAGAACAGCTGGAGTTTAAGTAGGTAAATAAGAAGAAATGTTTAAATGAATCTAAATAAACTCTTGTAGTCACCCTGACCCTTACTCCAACTTACTGTATTAACACTTATTTGTACACATGCGTACTAATAAAAGATTCAGAAAAGTATATCTCTAGATAAAACAGTACTTATATTTCCAACTACATCAAAATATTACAAGTAAGATTTACTGTAAGTTATTATATCAAATCAGTCAACTTTAGTATCCAATAGCTTGATATTACTGTATTTATCTAATATAATGCCGGTGTAGGAGTCTCTATGTAACAAGGTAATTCTTTTTCTGGTTACCAGAAAGTACTGCTTTTTAAAGGTTCTTAGTTTGTACTGTGAGGAAAACTAAGATCCCATTTTATTTTTTCTCCTTTTTTTTCCTATAAGTGCAATGGGAAAAGTCAGTGACCTAGACTGACTATTTTGCAAGCTGAAATAAGGAAATATAGAAAAGAGGAGAAAAAAATTGGTAGAAGTATTATACAGTATTTGCAAAATTCCTGCAATAAAAATTGACAAACATTAGATAATTTAGACAAAATTTAGATATCTATAACATTATTATTTGCAATTTATCTAATAAACTGAAAAAAAAGCAGTGAAGTACTCTACTTCTAATAGATATACAATCTGCAGTAGTCAGAACAGAAATACTATTTCCTCAAATCACCATAATACATGGCTGACCTAGTTTTAAGTTCAACGACTTGGCTTCTTCCAGTTCATCAAGTAAAGGTCTCAGATTTTAAACCTTATAAATGATAGCCTGTTCCAGAATAAAATCTTAGAAAATTAACTGCAAACCCACTAGATACACCCATGAATAAAAGTCACCCATAT